>NW_017308253.1:104913-145157 GCF_000935625.1 Nanorana parkeri | reverse complement strand
TTTTTGTTGGAGTTTGGGGGGGGCGAGAAAAACGCCGGGGGGGGGGGGGGCCCAAGAAAATGTTTGCCCAGGGTCCGATGAGTATTAAAGACGGGCCTGTCCCTGACTGATGCGGTGCTGCCACAGTAAGAGAAGAGTTTAATTTTGTGTTTCTGGAAAAAGGCTTCTGGAGCTGGTGGATGAGTGGCTTTACAGCGTCCTGTGTCTAACTGCCTGAGGAAGATTATATGTTTTATTTTTCAAACAATAAAAGTGGAATTTCAGTTGAATGTATTCCTTGGTGCTTGTCTGTTTTTTCAATACTTTCCATTTAATAGCTATATTAATCCTACAGATGCGAACCAAGTCCCAAGAGTTTATGGTCTTGGCTATAAAAGGAGCATACACTGGGAATAAGAAGCAAAGAGTGAGGCACATAGATATGCTGATATCTACCTCTTTATAGTTGGGGTGCTGAAATTTAAACTATTAGGCTTTTCTTTTTCTTTTATCTGTGTAAGTATTTTGCCTTTATTAGAAGATTCAGTTTTTTATTGTAATTGTAAAATTGCATGGCTTTGATACTTTAAACATTTGTGTTTCTTACATGTTTACTCAAAAGCAATAGAAACATTTAGCTTTTTTTTTTTTTTTTTTTTTTGATTTTTTATTTGGATGTCACTAGATGTATTTGTTTCAGAGAATTCTATAGAAAAGTAATAACCTGCATTTTCTTTGTAGATGTTACCCCAACTTAGTGACATTTTTTCATCCTGTGTTTTATCTCAGTGTTGCTGACCTCCGGCAGCCTCTTTTCAGCCACAATCTATCTATGTTCATACACTCCAATGATGGCTATATGGCATTTCTCAGGACTGGTTTGCTGATGGTGACATCAGTGGACCTGACCATCAGAATATGTGATGATCCAGTATTTGTAGTATCCATTGGAAGCGACAGGGTGACAATGGAGGATCACAATTGGGGCATGGCGGTAGAAACCCTATAACAGGAAATGACAAACAAGGACCTTGCTCACTCCTATGATGGAGTACAATCTCAATACAAATTAGTAAACTAAATGTGCGATTGTAGTCCATCATTGGAGCGCACTATGAGCAGTGACTACTTTACAACACACACAGGGACCATGGGGAACAAAGGTAGCCCCCTCCAGAAGGAAGGACAGTGTCAGCACCAATTCAGAGATGATTGGAGGATCTACAGCCGAGTGATACACAAATAAGATGCATTTTTATTAATAGGGTAATGTACCTGAATGCATATTTTAGTTTCACTTTAAAGCTGAACTCACCCCCATATAGAGTTTAAAGACTCTGGCAGGTGTAGGGAGAATACTGACCTTATTCCTCGATCCCCTGAGAGTTTGCGCTCCCTACTGTTCTGCTCCATCCTCCCAATATGTTTGGGCCCTTGATGTCCGCACATGGAATTTAGGACTGCAGATTCTGCTTTGTTTGTGATGACATCAGCCAAGGGAGCGGGTGCACAACCAACAAAAAGGAGTGGGTTTGGGGGACTGTGATCTATCCTAAAACCTGCAAAAGTAAGGAATATGTTTCCTTAGGCCTCATGCCATACGCCCCCCCCCCAACACTAAATGAGCATTTAACCATAACTATACCCTATACGAGAGGGAACACTAAATTTGTTCTCAAAGGCTTACGGAGTTCAGTATATGGATACAAATCTAGCACGCTCTACTCTATTCAATATGCAATAATGTTTATTATTTGTTAATGTTATTATTGCTACCGCTAATACTACCAAAGACTCATTTAGTAATTATTGTCTTTCAGGTTTTGAACACTCCATGGATACTCTGAATCAGACTGCAATTGTTGATTTTATCTTACTAGGACTGACTGCTGACCGCTCTATCCAATCATTTCTGTTTGTTTTATTTTTGATCATTTATACATGCTCCTTGTTGAGCAACCTGGGTATGATAATACTAATAGGCGCCTTTCATTATCTTCATTCTCCCATGTATTTTTTTCTCAGTCATCTGTCCGCTATTGACTTGTGTTATTCCTCCACCATCACCCCCAAGATGCTGTCAGATTTTCTCTCAGAGAAAAAGTCCATCTCCTTTAAAGCATGTGCCAGTCAAATGTTTCTGTTTGCCATGTTTGCCACATCAGAAAGTCTTTTGGTGACTGCCATGGCGTACGATCGTTATGTTGCCATATGTCAACCACTGGTCTACCATAGCATGATGAATAAAATTACATGTTGGGGACTGGTATACGGAGTCTATTTAAGTAGCTGTATTGCTTCCATAGCTCATACAATTACCATTTTCAATTTCCCTTTATGTGGTTCAAATAAAATTAATCATTTTTACTGTGATATTCCCCCTCTATTGAAACTTACATGTGTCTACTCTTATGCTAGGAAGTTGGTTGTCTTTTCATTATCTTTTGTAATGGGGGTTGTTTCTTTCCTTGTGATATTGATGTCTTATATCTCCATCATTTGTACAATTTTAGGAATCAGCTCAACAGAGGGAAGATCCAAAGCATTTTCTACTTGTGCCTCCCACCTCACTGTAGTCATCTCTTTCTATAGCACAGTGTTTGGAATCTACTTTCGACCAAGCTTAGGTTTGAATTCAGATAGCACTGACAAGATCTTCTCAATATTTTATACCGTGGCATCCCCTCTTTTGAATCCTCTCATATATAGTTTTAAAAATGCAGAAGTAAAGAGAGCAATTACAAATGTGCTCCATTTAGGCAAGCCCCAGGCAACCCAAAACTAGGAATGCACCAATACCGATACTAGTATCGGTATCAGTGTCGATACTGAGTAGTACTCGTACTCGTCCAAATGCTCCGATACTGGAATGTCCGGTCAGAGGAAGATTTCCTCTGGCCAGCAGTGCCGTAGGGGAACATGGAGCCAGCTTTCCAGGATTGGCTGGGAAGCCTGCTTTCCAGCCCATCAGCATGGAGCCGGCTTCATGACCAATCATTACTTGCCGCCTGGCTTCCTGATTGGCCGGGAAGCCAGCTCGATGCTGATTGGTTGAGAAGCCGGTTTCCTGGCCAATTACAATAGAGACAGCCAAACGACATGGAGCCGGCTTCCTGGGCAATCAGGAAGCCGAACAGCATGTCATTACCGCTGCCCAGCTTGCCGATTGCCCAGTAAGCCGGGTCCATACCGGCGGATGCACAAGTATCGGTACTCGGTTTCAGTACTCGTACTCGATACCGAAAAACTGGTATCGGTGCATCCCTACCTAAAACCTTCTGTTATTAACCAAATGAATCACTGAATTTTCAGAATAAATGTTTATACTTAAATACAATCAAGCTGTATTGGTACAGTTTTTCTCAGTCTTTAATCAGCCAACTGTGGCACTTGTAATGGTGTTATTCATAATTCATAACTATACTTGAGGTGATATGGGTGATATTGTTGCTTGACCATATCTCTGTGCTGCATAGACCTATGTCAAAGAGGCTCATCTTGCAAGAGATACGAAAATCTAAAAAAATAGCTTTCCCCTAAATGTTTTTTTAGTCTACATCAACCATTGCCAATTTCTTTACCCTGGAGGAATCTCTGAAATAAAATTAATGTCTTAGGCGACCCCTGCTAAAAAGCGTTATATCTACAGCTAATAGTACATTAACATAACCAGTAGGTTGTATTAATAGCAATAAATACATAAAAGAATGAAAAGTGCATCAAATAATGCTCCTATATACAGTACAGTTTGTGTTTGCTCATTATTCCATATGTTAAAATTCAATTATTAAGCCATATGAATAGATCTTGCTATGCCTGTAGAATAAATCAAAGCAACCAATAAACATAAAATTTGAACTGAATCTTCTTTTGTTCTACTTGAGTCAGATAATAGTCTCTAGATGGGCAAATAATCAATCATCTGAGAGCACCATGCAGCCTTTATCAGCCTCCATACTATATAAAGGTTTCTATAGTCAGGTTAACTAACTAACAAAGTTTTCTTAGACTGTAAGTTGAATTTTTTCTTACTACTTTCTAATGCTATTATTAAATATAAAGCCGTGGTTCTCAACCATAAGTATGCCTACCTTAACACATGTCAGTGTCAGGACCGGATGCAGACACCTTGGTCAGAGTGTATAGTGACAAGTTGCTTCACCTCTAGCAGTCGCCTTTCCCATAAGGCAATACACAGCTACCGGTATTCAGATGCCCCCAGGTCTTAAACTATACACTCTGGCTATAAATGTTGCAGACGGCTACCAGGAGCAAAGGAGTAGTACTAATGGGTGTTAAGGTACAAGAAAAACAGAACACAAGATAGGAGACAGGAACAGGTAGCAAGATGCAAGACAAGACTATAATACAGGAACAAGAAAGGACTATGATACAAGGCAGGAACTGATACAAGAGACAAGACTAGTACAAAGCAAGACTTAAGATATAAAAGAGCAGAATACAGGCTTGAGTAGACAGGACTAGACTGAACTAGACTGAGTCCTGGTGCTGTGATGTTTAACCACTTCTGGCGGGTGGACATATATAGACGTCCTTCCCCTGAAGCGGTTATACCAAGAACACAGCTGCAGCCGTGTTCTTGGTACCATTGTAAACAGCCTGTGATGGCTCTTCAGGTACAAGGGATTCAGCACTTATACAACTGCCCAACCGTTTGTACCAAGCGGCGGTGTGTGGCCCCACACCTGCCGGCTACTCCGAGTTCCGCTGTCCCCCATGTGGGTAAGGCGGGTCTCCCCACATTGTTTGAAGGGAGTTCAGCAAGTATCTAGTTGCTGATCTCTCCTCCGATCACTGGACACGGAAGTGATGTGTATTACATCACTTTCGGTGTCACTGTTTACATTCTCTGGCTTCTAGAGCCAGGTAAAAAAGCTGGTAAAGTAGATTGCTGCTTCATCAGCTTCTTTGGGGTCCCTAGGTGACATTAGGGGTCTGAAAGACCCCCGATGTCTCTATAAAGAGGATCTGTCACATAGTGTCAGTGATAGTGCTTCTTGGGGGAGCTTTGCTGATAGTGGTTGTCCAGAAGGAGGCGGATGCGGTGGGATGAGCCGCTGTGGTGGGATGAGCAGCTGTGTTAGAGCTGTGCTGTCAGTGGCTCTCTGTCTGATCCCACCCAGCTCACTGATGTCACTGGTTGCCAGAAGCTCGGAGCTCAGTGGGATGCCAGCCAGAGGATCCTGCTTAGCTCCCTGGCAACTAATGATGTCAGTGAGCTGGGCTGGAAACTGGACAGAGTGTCACAGGTTGCTAAGAGCTCTTAGCAACTGGGACTGTGTGGTTGCCCCTGATGCAGCTATAGTCATGGAAGCCCACATGGCTGTAATGGCCAGGGGTAAAAGGGGATACATTAGGGAGACTGTTGAGATATATTAAACATAAAAAATCTGTGTGCATGTGAAGATAACAAATCCAGTACTGTATTACTAAGGATTGGAGAAGTTCCTGTTCACACTAACCTGTGATGTTTCTAGTCAAGAAGAACTGACATAACTCTCCAGATATTTTTGTTAAGATCAAGGACAGTTTTATCACAGCTGACACTGCCAAGTGCCACAGAGAGAGGTTGCCAGGGGGCCATATAAAGATTTTGTATTGGGAACCCATGGTCTGTAGGTGAGTCCCTGCCTTCCATGCAAGACCATCAAAACTTTTGTTAATTACCTCATTGTTTCTCACCTTATGTCCCCCTCCCCCAGTCTCACCACAAATGTGCGTATTACTAATTGGTCCTGCAAGAAAGTTAGGCCCAGAGCTAAAATGGACAAAACAATGGGTGTAGGGACTACATGGCAGGGTTTCAGGGGACAAGAGACAAAAAAGATGAAAAGGTAGTTGGGGGTTGTACTTACAAGATTTGAGGGAAGGAGACAAACAGGAAGAGCTTCAAGGGTGGAGCAGAGGGTGGGATCTAGGAATAAGCAGTGGTCCAGCAAACGTCCCACCCACCATACTCATTCTTTTGGTTGGCTCTCTAGCAGGATTGCTGGTTATTTTGGAGGTATTTGGGGGTATTGTCGTAGCAGTGGGACGGTTTTCAAGGTCCTTGAAGGCGGACATTTGGGTAAAATGTAAAGTGGGTATGGCCAGTCTTAGGTATGGCCCTACTCCCCTTCTGTTTTACTAGATTGAATGTTCAGTATGATAATGATAAGGGTCGTATCTGCAATTAATGGTGCAATTGTCTCCAACTTGGTGTTCCTGAGCCTGGAGGCCTATTTATGGGTATACAGTTCCTTGGTTAAAGTGCCTAAAAGGACTCCATTCCTGACTGTGGTTGTTGGATACGTTTTATATACCTTTTATTTATATTTTGTTAATAAAAGGTTGCTATGGCCGTTTAAACTCCAGTTGGTGTCTTGCGTTGTTATTTTCCTGTCTAAATATTTTTATTGAAATTTTTTTTAAAAATGAACATACATAGTAAGAAAAGTGGCGTACAATGCTTCATTACAGAAAATGGATGTAGCAATTCAGAGATCACTTGCAAGTGACTATTTATCAAATAATTATACGATTAGACATTCTTAGGTTAGGGAGGTTGCACAGTCCCAATCATGCTTTATGACTACAGCAGGTGTAACATCTGTGTATTAAGACTAGACTGCCCTCCCCACCAGTTCAATGTGGGAAACATCATTAACCAAGAGTGGGGTAGGGTCCCCAAAGAGCATATAACATGAAAAGTGGGGATAGAAAAGTCCTAAGAGTGATAGTAACGACTGGTGTACCTACATCACTCGAGAGGGAGAAAGGGGGTTGGGGGGAGTGGGGGGTCCATAGTTTGTTTCCACCGTTCATTTCCATGAGTAGTAAAATCTCTTTGTTTCCAGCTCCTGTCCCGCGTCTATTTGCCCACCTCTCCAGCTCAGATGCCTCTATAACTCATAGGATCCATATCAGGGTGATGAGATGAGAGCCATGGTTCCCAAACACTTAGAAATTTAGAATGTTTATCCTCCAGGATGCTAGATAGGCGCTCGTTAAGCATAATATTGTCTAGTCTATTAGTAAATTCCCTGTAAGGAAGTTGTTGCTTCTTCCAGTTGCCTGCCAGCGTCAACTTGGCTGCTAAGAAAATAAAGTTTGCTAAGGCCCTTTGAGGCTTAGTTAGGCCGGGTATAGACAAGTGGAAGAGAGCATATTGAAAATCCCTCGGTATATACGTGCTAAAAAGAGAACCCAATATTTTGAAAATCTTTACCCAGAATCTAGTGACAAATGGACATTTCCACCAAATATGTTGCATATCTCCCGTTTCCTGACATCCCCAGAAACAAGTATCCGAGGATGTGGGGAACAAGCGGGCCACCCTGGCTGGGACTAAATACCACCTCATTACTACCTTATAGGCCACCTCTGCATTTGTAACATTGATGGAGCATTTCGCAATATTCTGCCACATCTGTTGCCATTCCTTCGAGGACCATTGTTGTCGTAGTTCTCCTTCCCATTTTCTGACATAGGTGTGGGTAGTATGACTAACCAACCTGTTCAGTTGGGCATAGAGAATTGTTATAAGGCTTGGGCCTTCTGGGGAGTGAAGACATATGTGTTCAAAACATGTAAATAAATTGTTTGGATCCCTCCTCTTACTCAGGGTGGAGATCCAATGATGGAGTTGGATATACCTGAAATGTTCGGTCTCCGGAATTTGTTTGTGTTCCCTCAGATAGCGCCAGGAAGGAATGGCAGATGAGCGTAAAAAATCGCACACTATACGAAACCCGTTGTTTGCGTTGTTATTTTCAAAGGGGTTATGAGGGTGTGATGGTGGTTGCAGGGTTATTTATGTATAAGTCCTCTTTATTACCCTAGTCATGTTTTTTTTTAAATTGCATGCGCCCGTAAAATGGTGAACAAATTACAATACCCAACATTTTCCATAGGTGATGCTTTAAAAGCTTTCACCATGTCTCGGTTCCGTGATCGGCGAGTAGATCAGCGGCTGGAAGTGTGCTTATCTCCCTCTGATCCAGCCACAGAGATCTGCTGTGCCGGTTCCGGACCTGCACAGGGGACATCGGAGCCCGGGATAGCTGGTTGTGGTGGAGGGTGAGGGGGGCACACTCTCCAAGCACTGTACAAGCCATCAAGCAGCTCTATAGCCACCTGAACACTTGTATATAAACAGCCATCACTGGATATATTAAATGATACCAAGATCATCAGCAGCAGCCTTGATCTTGGTATAACCGCTTCAGCAGTTTTTTAGAGCGGGCAGTCAGGAGATGGTTAATTATTTAGGAATAGGCAAAAAGGGAGGTTTTTTTTAATTGTTTGTTATTTCGAACCAAGACATCAAAATAACAGATGCAAAACTCATGAGCCATGATTCATCAAAAGATTCCCTAGAGATGAGAACAGGTGAATTTTACCTACTTAATTATTCCCTTGGTATACAAACATGGACACAATTGCACTATAAAATACGGTATTGTTGCCATTTAATTATTTCTCCCAGATCTGACTTAAGTTCTTGTGTATTTCTTGATGCATAATTATAAGACTTTACTGTTTTCAACATTTTTAGCATCTCTCATATCTCTTGGTGAGTAGTACACTTGTATGTTAAAAATACATAAGTTATGTAAATTACAGAAAGGAATACTTTTGTTTGCTCAACCAACAACATCTAGAGGTCTTTAATTAAATCAATAATTCAGTAAATCAGTAATTAAGGGCATGAGGATGTTATTGTGCTTAAGTGTTGTATATCAGACATAATATACTATAATGAGTGCAATATACAGTATCTGCTGAGATTAGGACTTAAGTATTACACAGTTAGTTCATCATACGATATCATTTGTACTTTTTGTTCAGAAAATTATTTACAATGAAGACATTTTACTTTGTTTTTGTTTACGTTTTTTAAAGCACAACTTCTATCAAGATATAAGTCAAATCTTTGAGATTAAGATTTTAGGATTTAACTGTGTTTGCTATTTGAAAAAAATAAATGTGTGCTCATGGAAACCGAGCAAACAATTATTTTGCTGGAGAAGGAAAGTGAACTTTCCCCCTTACAGATTTCGTAAGTTTGCCATCTGAACATCAAGCTCCCTGGTTTCATGTATGTAAATCTCCTTTATGTTTTTATGTTGTTTAGCCCCATATTGACCCCTTCATTGGTTCTGCAGAAACTTAGAGCAGCCCCTCAACTACGCTTTACCACTGCCTAACTAACCATTGGGTTTAAAAAGAAACTAATTAAAATACCCTTTTACTTACCTAAATCCATTATCACGTGACAATGTGGGTCCCAAGACTTCTAACATCCTCACTGCAGAATGAGCGGGTCCTTTATTGGGTATCCATGTCGCTGCCTGGTTGAAATGAAAACTCCCCATTGACACAAAAATTGTTGTAACAATATTTGAAGAAAATAAAGCATCCCATAAAACCTTCTGAGTTCTAATTCACAACTTTGTCTACCTTTTCTTTTAAGAAGAGGTCCTACTTTTCTATTTGCACTCTGTCCCATCTTTACAAGTGCAGATTGCATGGTTGACAGAGCCCCCATCCCACTGCAGGAATGAAGGAGATGAATATCTAATGAGGCTTGATTGATGACACTTGTCTTTGCACTTGCCAGAGACAAGCGCCATTACAAGGAATGCAGTGGGAGGAGGTGTGTCAGACACTTCACAACACAGACATGCAGACAGCAGAATTCACATATGTGGAGGGCTTCCAGGACCTGTGTGTGTGACTGACATCTACTGCACAGGGAGTGGTGGCAACTGAGCACTGCCCATGCTCAATAAATGACACGCCCACACCTCAGGTATTTATATAACAGTAGAAGATTATTGGCCTGGTAAATGGAGGAAATAATACATTTAGTATATGCACCATCATGAGAGTTCTTCTTTAAAGTAGTATTAAGCTCTCCTAATACACTGCCCAACAAAGTATTTCTTTACATTGTCTTGCAAGCACTTACAGTCTTCATGCTTCCATAGAGCTGGCCCCAATTCTCTCAGCTCAGTTTTCCTGAACTTCCTGTTGACTACAATGGATAGGGCACAGCCTCTAGGAGCTCTCAATCTACTAGCTGGGAGAAGGGAAACAAAAGAAAGGAGGAGGGGAGAGCAGGAGAGCTGCGTGCCTTGATTCCGTACTCAGGGGACCATTTGATTCCTCAGGAAGCTAAAACTTTTAAACATCAAGGAGCAGCATCCATTGTAATTGATTTAATCAGAATGTGTAACAGTTTAAAACCTTTTTGACTTTAATATCACTTTGATGTTTAACAGGATACTGAAGAAAGTCATGAACAACCACACGTACGACACAGACTTTTACATTTTACCATTTGGAAGAAATGGAGGAACAGACTTTGTGCTTTTTAGTATATTTTTGTTGCTTTATGTAATTTGTCTGACATGGAACTCCGTCATCGTTGCTTTAATCATCTCAGATTCACAACTCCAAACCCCAATGTACTTCTTTCTATGCAACCTCTCCGTGGTTGACATTTCTTACACGTCTGTCAGTGTTCCTAAGCTGTTGGATATTTTTCTCACGGGAAATAACAGAATTTCCTTTATAGAATGTTTTGCCCAGTTCTTTTTCTTCACAGGTATGGCTTGTGCAGAAATTACCTTGCTCACCGCCATGTCTTACGATCGCTATGTCGCCATTTGTAAATCTTTACATTATCCCCTTTTAATGAACAAAAGCAAATGCAGCTTCATTGTAGCCGGGAGCTGGGCCTATGCCTATAGTAATTCACTTTTTGTCACAATAGTGGCATCCAATATACCCTTTTGCGGTTTAAAAGTCATAGACCAGCTTTACTGTGACATTAAACCCATGCTGAAAATATCTTGCGGGGACACTAGCTTCTTTCAAGTTGTGGTATATTTTGAAACATTTTTAATGGGAATATGCCCTTTTGTATCTATTACATTGTCTTATATCAAGATCATATCCAGCATATTGGCAGTGCATGGTAAAGGAAAGCGGAGCAAGGCTTTTTCCACATGCACGTCTCACCTTACGGTGATTGTCATTTTCTACGGAACCATTTTCTTTGTGTATATGATGCCAACTTCAGCTGATTTCAGGAACGTTGATCAGATTTTTTCTGCACTTTTCCTACTGGTTATTCCCACTCTAAATCCCCTTATTTACAGTTTGAGGAACAATGATATTAAACAAGCTCTAAGAAAAAGGTGTAAAGCTTTTTTGGACCTTATTAGTGATATTAACTAAGTATCTGCCTTAAAAAAGCACTGTACAATTTTGTCATAAAAAATAAAAATATCTGTCAAATTAACTTTGTACCCCTATCAGTTTAGGAGGGATTATATACATTAAGAGTGGTTAGGAGCTGTGAGACATTAAAAGAGAACTATGGGGTAACCTTTTTCCCAATAGTTCTCTTCAGGGTCACAGGAGGACATATACTAACTTCCTCTCATGACCCAAAACTCAGTATATAGCGAGCTATTGAAAGGAGAGGTTCTGGAAGTCGGCGATCGGCAGTGTGTTCGCTGACTTCCGGTGTGTGTTTACTGACTTCCCGGTCAGTAGAGCCAGCCTATCCCACCTCAACCTAACTACTGAACCATCACATTCTCAAACAATTCATACCATGTCCGCATGTTATAAATGAACAGGAACACTCAGTATAGAGAATTCCTGTTCATTTATAACAGGGGCTGCAGAAAAAGAGATTGAGGCCTCTGTGTCCTTAATCTCTTTTTCTATTTTAAAAGGGAAATATAAGGGGTCTGTTTAGACCCCTAATATTTCCCCGAAGCCCCTAAAGGTAAAGTAAAAAATAAAAATATTTAATTAAAAATGAATTAATAAATAAAAATAAAATTTTGTCAGAATTCACCTTGTCAAAATGATCCCCTTTTGCCAGGCTGCTATACCCTCTGCAGACACTCCCTATCCTCCTGAAACGTAAAGATGTAACTGCTCTTAATAAGGCCTTCCTAAACTTCATTTGCCAAGGGAGGAAGGCGAGAATATCCCTTAAAAAACTCCGCTTGCCCAGGCATGGCCTTTCCAAACCTCAGACAATACAACTTGAGCTGCCTTCTTCGCCACTCCGTAGATTGAGTTTGTTCCTCGTCACACTATTCCAATTTTTTATTGGAATCAGAAATGGTACATCCCTGGAAACTACCGTCCCTTCTTCACTGCCCCTTTCCAGCCTTACCCCCCCCACATTCGCGCCAACATACTCCTACGAGCAGAAAGGCATCATGGCACACTCACAAAACCAGCATGTAAAACAACATGTCTCACCACTAAGGATAATGACAGAGGTTTGGATACACGTCTTCCGCCGAGGATGTGTAAGCCGCACTGCCGCGCCAAGGCACCTCTTATAGTGCGGTCCTAACTCTAAACTATGAGAGTCTCCATCTTGGAGCACATGGGGGCAGAAGATATCAAATTGGGTGCAGGTTTGTCAGGAGGACGCCAACCTCCTTAAAGGTACAGAAACACACAAGGGATCCCCCACATCCTATTGGCAGCTGAGAAACCCCATGCGTCGCTGCACATCCTACGAGACACCATTAACGCTTGGAGGGAGACACACAAGTTACTAAAATTGAACCCTTTCTTCACCAAACATTTACCGCTCAAGGGAAATCCCTCTTTCCCTCAAGGAGAGGACTACGAGGTTTTCGCTCGGTGGGAAACGAAAGGGAATTCACATTTCACTGATCTTCTGAACATATCCCTTAATAAACTTCTGACATTCACTGAATTTCAATCCTTATATGGGATCACAGGGAAAGATTTCCCACATTTTATGCAAACTATGACCCACATTAAAAAACGAAATCCTATCATTTCCAAGCCATTACTTAAAACACCAATGGACAAGATTCTCTCTGCCGACACAAATTCCGTATCTTTTCTTTATCCACACTTACGCCAAGCAGCTCTGTCCCCTCTTTCCAATTCAAACCTCGTTAAATTTAAAATTATGCACAGAGCCTATTATGCTTTTCAAATTAAATTCAAACAATCTAGGGAAGTTCCCTATCTAGATTACTGCTCCAAGTGCAAAATGCAGGCGGCCTCCTTATTTCATTGTTTGTGGAAATGCCGACAGATTCAGTCCTTTTGGGACGAAGTTGCAACTTATGTCACTTTGGCAGGCCAGAGACTCCAAACGGAGACCCTCTTGTTTTTGTTCAACTACTGGGACTCCTCCCTAAATATTCCCAGCAACTTCAGCCCTTCAGTTAAACAATGGGTGAGCATCTCTTTGCTGGTGGCCAGGAGATGTGTTCTACGGGAGTGGCTATTACCTCTCCCTCCCGCTGTAAAGAGATTTCAAGACGATCTACTACACCTGTTTCACTTGGACAGACTAGACGCTACCTTGAACCTGCAAAATGAGAAAGGGGTAACCATATTCTATGACAGATGGCGGCCCTATATGAATTTCGCCTTCTCTCCCTCCGAGCAAGAAAACCTGCTCTTGCCCTTTGCTTTCTCAGCGTGTCACCTGCTGGACAAACTGCAAGGACGCTAGTTGGCAGTTAGATAAGAAGTTACAGCAGAACTGCCCACTTGTAATTGTCACTCTAACTTGCTGGGGCTGCTCCACTGCACAAACCCTAGGGCATTATCTATCAGCACTTACACTCACAGGGTGGTAAATTATGACACGGATAACTTTGGGTGCGGTACCACTGCATTTAAACGTTCATCTGGAATTAGCACCGCCCGACATCACGAATAACTTTAACTGTACCACTGGAGGTGGGACGGGAAACTGGACCGCTGCACATTTGCCTTGGTCTCCTACATTGTCTCTTCCCCCCTCTCATGATCATAATCCGATTTAATGTTTTCGTCATTTATTGTTTCGCTACCTTGACCTTCCCTGGAGACATCGCGAAATGGAGCAAAGGTTGCGTTTTATATACGCTTATTATGTTTATACTAGTTTTTAAGTTTGTTACTGGACAGCTTACTCTAAATTTTGCAATGTACACGGCTCTTCACCGCTCATTCTAGTTCCCTACGGATCTAAGAATAGCCCTTATTCATACCTTAGCTGTATGATCCAGGTTATCGAATACTGTGTCCACATCTTTCTGTACCAATGCAATGTAACTCTGTACCACAGCTGCACTCTATTATTCTTTGGAAAATAAAAACTGTTTTTAAAAAAGTTTATAAAAAAATAAATAAAAATAAAATATTTGAAAAATTTGAAAAAATTAAAATAAAAAACATTTTCGGTATCGGTTTCGGCCTGACAGTTTTTTTTATTTCAGTTTCGTTTTGGTTTTAAAATATCCATTTTGGTGCACCTCTAAGAATAACGCAAAATCCGAATCATAACAAAACAAAACAAATGTTTTGCCAGTGCACATGTCTATACTTTACTACAGTACCATTTGCTTTTATAAAGAAATAAATAAATATTTTAAAGAGCAGTTTACATAGAAAAAGATGTGAAGATGAGTGAATAAACATTTTCTTTTTTCAGTTGTTGCTAATATGAATGCACGTACGTTGTAGTTTTCATACTTGCATATGCATAAAGATCCGAGCTATTTAAAGAAAGGAAGGAATCCCTCGATCTCTTCATATACTGTTTAGTTTAGTTAAGCTTTAATAATAAATTTCAGTTACTTTTCAATCAATTAAATCAGCCAACCATGGCAAAATATTAATTTAGACCGTACAGGGAGGAGCTACTGCTGGTGCAACCGGTATGGCTGCACCAGGGCCTGATGCTGTGGGGGGGGCCCAGTGAGGTCTGGTCCTGGGCACCCCCGTTGGTGGAATATGGGGCAGTGTAGGGTCGCTGGTGCCCCGCACTGCCAACTGGCTTCTCTGCAAGGTGGCGGTGTCCTGTGACTCACCGCTCCTCTCCCAGCTGCGTCCCTAGTAACAGGCGGTGGAAGGCTTGTGTGCTGTCATTTCGTTTCATTGTGTGGTAAACACTCTGTGCTGTTATTTTGTTTAATTAAAAAAATGGATTATAATGGGGAACATTACACTGTAATGTTTCCTATTATAATCTATTTCTCTGATTAAATGATTACAGACAGGGCCACTGTTCTATCAAAGTTTGTGACTACGTTAGAATGTGTGACTGGTCACGTAGTCACACATTTTAATGTAATCCCGCCCAGTTTTTCGGCAGTGGAATGTGTGACCGCCAGTAGGTGAAGCATTCCAACGTTTTCTCAGCTGTTCCAGGGGAGATCGGCATCACAAATCGTATGTGCAGGAGAACTGATCTGCCCTGAAACAGCTGATCGGTCCTGAAATGTCACTTCTATCCGACTTTGTGAGTGGGGTGGAATGTGAGATCACAGTCACAAAGTCGGATAGAAGTGATACCCACCCTGGTAGTTTCCATGAAAATTCTAAGTATCGGCAGTGGTATTTGAACTGGTATCTGGACATCCCTAGTATAATGAATTCCCAGAGGTGACCATTGGACTGCAGAGTGCACAAAGCTGCAATGGTTTTCTGGCAGGACCAACGAGTATATTTTTGTACATATCAAACAGTTATAACTATCATATGTTCAACAAACCCAAAGGAAACAAAGTTCATTGTTAGGGTTTACATACACTTTAATCATGAGTTCTACACAGGAATAGTTAAAGGGAGAATTCATATATTCAATACCTGGGGACATGGAGAAATTAATGTTTGTATGCAACTTAAGCTGTTAGTTGTTTAGAAGCAAAACACAAGACAATTGTGCTATCTCAAAATTCCCATGAGCCAGGACATATAAGAATTACATGCTGTATATATGTCTACTAATCAGATGTTTCCCTAGAGAAGGGACCAGGTGCATTTATTTACCTAATAATTCCCTTGGTATATGTAGTTCATAATCACTTTTTAAAGTATTACATTGCAGAATCTTTAAGACATTCAAGGAAACATGTCACGAGAGAAAGGCTGATATTGCTAACCAGTCTTTCTAACAATGCTTGTTGCTTGACCTGGAACAAATATGCAGACAGGAATTTGGGCTTTTCTGGGACTTCCATGACCTGTGCACTTATTGCAGGGAAGTAACTTAGAATGTATTTAATCCAGTGGGTCAGGAAACAGTTAGGCAACTAAGATTTGTAGATGGAAATCAGCAATGGCAGCCGCCATATTGCTCTCATGACAGTGTACTTGAAGATTTAAGATTGGCATAATATTATGTTATAGAGATTGAATTTGGTAGGACTGATGAGTATATTGTAAAAGCAAAATTTGATCTGGTGGCTTACCTATTCCAAGTTTGGTTAAGCAAGCCATATGTGTCAGAATGCTATTAAATGGAACCCATATGCGAGCTGACTAAAGCTTTGATACATTTAATTTTTTTCGTGCTTGGCCTCACTGTAATCTTGCTTCATGGTTTCCATGTTTGGAGACGGTTTGGAGAGGAAAGATGAATTTAGCAGCAAGATTTAGTTTTTCCGAATTTTCTGCTACCTTGGGGTGATGTTTGCAAAATGGAGAGCTTAGACTGGGGAAAGATTTAGGATCTGGAAGACAACCAAAAAGCTTTTTGCTTGCAACAACTGACACATAAGAAAAATTGTTTATCTGCAACCTGCGCAAATTCTGCCAAAAAATGGTCATATTTGTTGTCATGAATAATATACTTTTAATAAGCAGAAAAAGGAAGAGCGATTCTTTGAAATTAAGTTGAGCAAGAGCCACAATCGCCCCAATATGACAGGCCTAGTGAGGACTGTAATGATGACTAGCCAACATGGCCATCCACATCCTGCATAAGACAATGGTTTCCTGAGTCTAATATTTGAAATACGATTTTACCTAGGGCGGTGAGGAGACAAACCAAACTCCAGTTTACTAAGATATGAGCAAACATTTAGGAAAAGCTCCATCAAACCTTCTCTACTGAAAATTAATTTTACAATCATCCTGTCATTACAGATAAAACCCCTTATTTTTTGGGAGAGTTTAGAAAGATATTTTATAAAAAGACCACAGCAATGACATCTGTTTATCTGTGCTGGTGTTGCCAAGACAATGCAGGGGCCAACATGTACAACATATACATAACATATAATAACATGCAGGGCTGCCCCTAACCTATATGCTTCCCGAGGTCATAGAGCCACTCTGGTCGGACGTCCAGCTGTGTTAGTGCTGTGCTGCCAGTGGCTCTCTGTCCAGTCCCACCCAGCTCACTGATGTCACTGGCTGCCAGAAGCTCAGTGGGATGCCATCCAGAGCATCCTGCTCAGGTCACTGGCAACTAATCACGTCAGTGAGCTGGCCTGGATGCTGGACAGAGTGTCAAAGGTTGCTAAGAGCTCTTAACAACTGGGACTCTGTTTGCCCCTGATGCAACTATATTCATGGAAGCCCACATGGCTGTAATGGCCTGGGGTAAAAGGGATACATTAGGGAGGCTGTTGAGATAAATTAAACATAAAAAATCTGTGTGCATGTGAAGATAACATAAATCTAGTACTGTATTACTTAGGATTGGAGAAGTTCCTGTTCACACTAAACTGTGATGTTTCTAGTCAAGAAGAACTGACATAGCTCTCCAGATATTTTTGCTAAGATCAGGGTCAGTTTTATCACAGCTGACGCTGCCAAGTGCCACAGAGAAAAGGTTGCCAGGGGGCCACATAAAGATTCAGCTTCGGCTTTCAGCACGGCTCAGTCGAGCAGATGCATATGCGTTCGGCTCGGCTGAGCCGCTCGGCCATGATTGGGAGCTGTACGGTCTATTGTGAATAGCCCGTACAGCACCCCTTCAATTCTACTGAACCGAAGGGGTCCGGGGGCCGAAGCTAGCCGAAGGATCGGCCAAAGCTACGGCCAGATCCTTCGGCAGCTTCGTGAATAGACCCATTTGTCTTGGAAACCCATGGTCTGTAGGTGAGCCCATCCCTTCCATGCAAGGACATCAAAACTTTTGTTAATTCCTCATTGTTTCTCATCTTGTCTCCTGCATACTCAGTGCCCTGCCTCTCTGAGGCGACATGTGCATCCTGGCTCCTTATTGTCTTGTTAACAACATAAATATAGCCATTAACAAGGGGATAGCCATATAAAAATTAAAATTATTTCTATGGCTGGGCAGGTCTATAACACATACTTCAATTCTAACATAGTCCACAGTAAAGCTACTTCTTTAGTGATTATTAATTTAAAAAAAATTACAATAAATTATCCAAATCATTAAAATGTACTTACAATTTTAGAACTGCATATGACAGGTTGCTCAAAACATTTTCTCCTCTGAATGGGACAGCTTTTCTCATCTGAAGGTTTGTTACCCTTTCATCTGAATGTCTGTTGTCATATAGTCAATGAAGCAAAGTACATCATTTTTGTAAATAAGTGAGTTTTAGGTTTATCGTAGGATAAAAGATATTGTAGTCCTTACAGAATTTTATGAGGTCCTCCTCACTTGCAGTTCAGATGCCCAGAAAATCCTCCATATACTGTATTGAAGGGACTTTTTTACATTGATTGTACAGGTACATTATTATGTCCCCCTCCAGTTTCATCATAAATGTACATATTACTTATTGGCCAGGCAATAAAGTTAGGCAGAGAGCTAAAATGGGCGTAGGGACTGCATGGCAGGATTTAAAGGGATGAGAGACATAAAGGGTTAAAGAGAGATTAAAAGGTTGTTGGGGGTTGCCATTACAGGATTTGTGGGGTGGACACAAACAGGAAGGCCTTCAAGGGTGGAGCAGAGGGTGGAATCTAGGATTAAGCAATTAGAGAGAGTCATGGTCAGGCAAACTTCCCACCCACCATAATTATTCTTTTGGTAGGCTATCTAGTAGGTTTGCTGGTTATGGAGGTATTTTGGGGTATCGTTGTAGCAGTGGGTGGGTTTGCAAGGTCCTTCAAGGTGGACATTTGAGTAAAATGTAAAGTGGGTATGGGCAGTCTTAAGTACGGCCCTACCACTCCCCTTCTGTTTTACTTATTTGAACGTTCAGTATAATAATGATAAGGGCCTATTTATAGGTATAAAGATACAGTTCCTTGGTTAAAGTGCCTAAAAGGACTCCAGAGCTCCATTTCTGATTGTGAATATTGTATAAGTTTTATATACCTTTTATTTATATTTTGTTAATAAAAGACTGCTATGGCTGTTTAAACTCCAGCTGGTGTCTTGCGTTGTTATTTTTAAATCAATGTTTTTTTTATTTGTTTATCAAGAAAGATGAAAACAATACAGTATCAAGTATGCAGTACACAGTACATTCATCTTTTTAATAACATTTGCCAGTCAACCGTATTAAGATTACAAACAGTGAGGTGGTTGAGTCAAACGACTCTGGCGCACTAGGGCGCGTAACAGAGAGGCAAGAGAACCAGAAGTAAAGTGCTAGAAGGGAAGGTGGAGAGGGTAGGGCATAGGAGGGGGGGAATATGTGGCAGCAGGGTGGGTCCTCCAGACAAGGGTATACTGTCAGAGGGTCGTTAAACTCGTGGGAAGAATGTTCGGGTGTGCGTGCACTATCCAAGGGTCCCAGATCTTCCGGAATTTATTCTGGGTATCCATCAGGATACTTGACAGTTTTTCATTAATGAAAAATGAGTCTAGTCTACGACTGACCACGCTGAATGGAATTTGCTGTTTCCTCCATGCCTGCGCGTTTGTTTTGCGGCCAGGTATATGAAGACCGCTAATTTATGTTGGGACTTTGTGATGTTTGGAGGTTTAAGGTGTAACAGTGCGAACCGGGGATCCCTGGTCACATTCGTTTGGAGAATAGAGCTTAGTAATCTGAATGTTTTAGTCCAAAATCTATATACCAATGGGCAAGTCCACCAGATGTGCATTACATCACCCATCACCACACAGCCTCTGAAACATTTGGCCGAGGATGAGAATGTGCCAGTCTAGCAGGCACCATGTACCATCTCATCTTGGACTTATATGCTGACTCTAGTGAGGTGATATTGATGGTGCATGATGCCGCCGAGGCCCATATCTGTTGCCAATCCGAATCGGGCATGGTCCCGCGTAAATCCCTTTCCCAAGCCAGAACATACTTATGGGCGGATTTGTTGGGGACTGAGTTGAGTTGAGAGTACAGTATGGATATCAACTTGGGTTGTAAAGGTGTATGGTAGCAGATATGTTCCATTAGGGAGAGTTGGGTGGTGGGCACCCTGCCGGCGAGCAGAGACGTCGACCAATGTCAGACGGATCTGCAGATATCTAAAGAATTCCGAGGGGGGTGTATGTGAGTCTGCCGTTATGGAGTCCCAACTGCGCATCTGCCCTCCGCTTAGTAGGTTGTGTAAACAGATAAGATTTCGGGACGTCCACCAGGTGAACGCTCCAGGTGACTCCAGCCCCGGGGGAAAGAGTGGGTTGCCTAGTATTGGCAGTAATGGAAGATGGGGGGAAATTAGTTTACCACAGTGCTTGGTATTATCCCACACTCAGAGGGTATAGTTCATCACAGGGGTGAGAGTTTTCGGGTGTGCAGTCGGTGGAAGCTATGGGAGTCGGGGGCGCAATACACACTTACTAGATCCACCCACAATGGTCCTAGTGGAGATGAGTCTAAACTAGTTATGGGGGCTATCTGAGCAGCCTAGAAGTATTTGTGAAAGTTCGGGAGACCCAGGCTGTCTTGTTTCTTATGAGAGCATATAGTGAATTTCGAGATTCTAGGTCTGGTGTTACCCCAGGTGAATGCTAGAACTTTTTTTTTAAATGAGTGTAGGGTGTTTCCCGGGATTGCTACAGGCAAGGTCCTGAAGAGGTACAATCATTTTGGGAGTATGGTCATCTTGACCGCATTAATTCTTCCTATCCAGGACAGGTTGTGTCGGGCACAGGTGGATAATAGTTCTGTTAAGGTCTTGAATATGGGGGTATAATTGGATTTGTAGAGGAAGCGATAGTCTTTGGTCAGTAAGATCCCTAGATATTCCAGGTGGGGTGAGCGCCAAGTGAATGTGAAGTTCCTCTGCACGTCGTCAACCATCTCCTGTGTCAGAGATATGTTGAAGGCTTGTGATTTTTCTTTATTAATAAAGAGGTTGGAGACTTGTGCAAATGAATCTAGCACCGAAAGCAAGTTTGGAATGGTGATATGAGGCTGAGAGACTGTAATAAGGAAATCATCCACAGACAAGTTAAGTTTATATTCTGTGTTTTCAACCTTCACACCATGTATGTTTGGATTCTGTCGGAGGAGGTTGTCAGGGGTTCTATCGCTAGGACAAACAGGATTGGAGACAAGGGGCATCCCTGTCTCGTGCCCCGGTGAATATCAAATTGTGGAGAGGAATATTAGAGGTATCTTACTGCAGCAGAGGGGTTGCTATACAAGGCGTCTAACCATCTTAGGAAAGTCAGGGGGGAATCCCCATTTTCCCAGGTTATAATACAAGTAGTCCCAAGAGACGTTATCAAAGGCCTTTTTTGGATGTCTAGGGATAACAACATGCCTGGGAGTTTGGTCTGCCGCATGGCTTGTATCAACTGAATGATTTTCTGGGTGTTATCTGTGGCCTGGCGATGGGGTACGAAGCCCACTTGGTCCCTGTGGATTAACAATTCCAGGAAACAGTTTATCCTATTGGCCAGGATTTTAGAGAGTAACTTGATGTCTATGTTTAATAGAGAGATGGGCCTATAATTGTGCGGGTCTGTGTCATCTCTCCCTGGTTTTGGAAGCATTACCACCTGGGCTGCCAGGGAGGAGGTATGCAGCTTCTGGCCCTTGGACAGATGGTTGAATAATGCTACTAAATGGGGAGCTAGGATGTCAGATAATTTTTTGGAATATAGCGCCATAAATCCGTCTGGTCCCAGGGATTTAGCAGGTTTAAGTGTTTTGATGGCCGCCAAGACCTCTGACTCTGTGATCTCAGCCTCCATCTTTTCCACCATAGACCCGGATAAGATATTGGGGGGAAGTCCGTGAACAGGGATTCTGCCCTATGGATGTTAAATTGGGGGGGTGGGCTATATAGTTTGAGCAGGATGCGAGCAAATTTGGAGACAATGTGAGACGGGTTCGCCGTCAAGGACCCATTTGAGAGCTGAAGTTTGATGGGCTTAACCCCCCTGGGCTTTGTGTTTAATAGATTTGCCAACATGGAGCCTGGTTTGTTCGAACGAGCATAAAAGGATCTGTTTGCCCACCTGATTTGTTTCTCAGCTTTATCATTAAGAAGAAGATTCAGTTCCACTTTAACCGAGGTCGCTTATCGGCGTATCAGTGCATGATCCGATAAGAGGGAGTTAAAGAGGACAATGTCGCCATGATCTGGGGGCAGGGACGCTGGTTTGGATCTGGAAGAGCGCCTATATAACTTGTGATTGAGGACCATGTTGGAGTCTGCCATCACCAGCAGGGTGCCCACCCTATGTTTCTCAACAACTCCCAGGAGATGAGTGAAGAAGCGATGTCCATATCCATGAGTGTACCCAGTAATGCCAAATATCTACCCGTCGGATCAGCTATTTCTTTGGTGCAGGCGAAGGGTGTGGCTCGGTGGAAGGCCAGGAGGACTCCCCCTTTCTTCTCCTGAAATGTTGCATGGAACACCTGTGGATAGGCCGTATGCAGGAATTTAGGCCTAGAGGTATCAGAAAATTTTGTTTCCTGTAGTCCCACAATGTTTATTTTGTGGGATGCTTCTTGGAAGCTTCCAAGCCTCTGAGACCTGTGTGCGACCGGTAAGGGCAGAAGCGGGCTAGGGAAAAACCCACGTGGGGCATCGGTAATTGGTGTGGGGGAGAACAGATTGATCATGAACTAGCGCCCTCTAAGTATAAGGGTGCATTCATCTAGTATAGCCGTCCATGTGGGAAGAGAGGAATCTGTTTTGTTGTGAAGGGGGGCCTATGCGGCTTCTCCATGTCAGTATGTTCCCATTTCCAACAAGGCTGGCGGGGGTTTACACTGTGGAGGCTAGTGTAATTGTAAACTCCCAGGTGCCCACCAAATAGAAAAAAGGGGGGGTGAGACTGGGGAATCACACCCTTTTCTGATTGTGAGCTTGGGTTGCGGGCGTGATATGGTTCCCCCAAGGTATGGGACCTAGTGCAGGTTATGTACAGTGGACCATTTATAACTATAAAAAGAAAACTGCAGCTCAATTCGGAGGCTGCACATTATGGACCCAATACAGTATATATTTAGCGGGTAAGTTATAACAATAAAAGAAAATCAGCAGCTGGTCCCTGGAGTAATACATTATGGACCTAATATAGTATACGAATAGCAGACCAATCCTAACTATAAAAGGAGGACTGCAGCTTTTTCCTTGGAGTTGCACATTATGGACCCAAAGCTGCGTATACCTAGCAAACAAAGCATATCTAGAAAAGGAAATCAGCGACTTATCCATGGAGCCATACATTATGTGCCTAATGTGGCCTATACATATCAAACCAGCCGAACCTATGAAAGGGGAGACAGCAGTTTTTCCCTGGAGCTACACAGTAAGGACCCAAGACAGCATATATATATATCAGACTAGTCATAATTGAAATAGGAAAAACAGCAGCTCTTCCCTGGGTCTGCACTTTAAGGACCTAGTATAACAGAAATATATCAGTCTGGTCAGAACGTTGACCGGAAAGTAGTCGTTTTTCCCTGGGGCTGCACAAGGTGGAAATCTTAATGGGGAGACCAATCGGGTCAAACAGTGCATACAGGCCTCTGCAACCAGTAGTGGAATCACATATCTATTTAGGCAAACATATCAGGGACGGCCAGTTACAATACCCAGTGGTCCGTGTTCCCGGTCAGGCGGTGGTCTCGTGGAGGCTCTGAGGTGAAGGGTCGGTCCAGGCTCAGTGGGATCGCTCACAGCAGTCATGAGGTTTTGGCAGAACAACCACCAAAAAGCGGAAGAAATCCGGATAACAGCGATGAGTACTCAGCCGTGGGATTCTTCCTGGGAATGTTGAGATCCTTGCCAACTTCCAACACGCTCTCAGTGGGGCTGCGGGCCACGCTCCCAGAGCGGCGTCAAGCAGCTTCGCGGCAGGGCCTGCGATGGCTGGGATGATGTGTTTATCGTCTCCAGCGTTGTCAGTTGTAGGGACTCCAGCAGCGGGCTGGCTTCCTCTGGAGTGGTGAATCAGTACGGGCGACCATTGTAGGTGAAGAAGGCTTTTAGGGTGAAGCCCCATTTGTATTTAATGCGGTGGTGCATCAAGGCATTCAGGTAGGGCTTCAGGGCCTTCTGCTTCTGTAGAGTTTGTGGGGCCAGATCCGAGTATACCTGGTATTTGAAGCCCTGGAAGGTGAGGTCACGGCGTTCCCAGGCTGCCTTCACTATCTCTTCCTTGGATCTGTAAAAGGTTGGTTTAAGGATCACATCCCGCAGGGGGCCATCCGGTTTCTTAGCGCCCAGGGCCCGATGGATCCGATCCATCTCAAGTCTGTCCACCAGGTAGTGAGGAAGGAGCTCCTGGAACATAGCCGTGACCGTAGCGGTGAGGTCTACCATGTGTTCGGGAATGCCCCGTAAGCAGATATTACCACATCTGTTCCTATTCTCCAGGTCCTCCAGTTTTAGGAGAGTGGCGTATAAATCAGACTTGACTGAGTCTTGACCGAGGACATCACTCTGACCAAGAGCAGACTCATCATGGAACTCTAAAACAAAGGACTTAGTCATCAAAGACTGCAACGAGAAGCCATTTTCCTGCGAATGCTTAATTGGCAAGAAGTCCTGTTCTTTATGGAATTTACGGAATATGCAGCCTCTAAGCTAAGTACTATTTTAGTGTTTTCCTCTCTTAGAAACCATTACATGTACTAGAAGGATAGTGTAGTGGGTCCATGTCATTGTTTGTAGCAACCTGTATTTATGTTTTGCTTTGCTTGTTTTTTGCTTTTCCTAAGTTTCTACACAGCATTTGAGTCTAGTAAAGTATTTGCTCAGTCCGGGATTTGTAGTTCTCTGAGCAAAACAAAGAGCATGATGGTGGTTGCAGGGTTATTTATGTATAGGTCCTCTTTAATACCCTAGTCATGTATTTTTTTTTAATTGCATGCGCCCCTAAAATGGTAAAACCATTTCAATACCCCAAATTTCACATAGGTGACGCTTTAAAAGTTTTCACTGTGTCTGGGTTCAGTGATCAGAGAGCAGATCAGCGGCTGGAAGTGTGCTAATCTCCCTCTGATCCAGCCACAGAGACCTGCCTTGTCAGTCCCGGACCAGCACAGGGGACATCAGAGCCCGGTTTAGCCGGCTGTGGTGGGGGGGGGGCACACTCCCCCAGCACTGTTCAAGCCATCAGCAAGCTCTATAGCCACCTGAACGCTTGTATGTAAACAGCCATCACCGGCTGTATTAAATGATAACAAGATCATCATCATCAGCCTTGATCTTGGTATAACCGCTTCAAGCAAGGGCTTTTTTTTTACAACGGGCAGTCAGTAGATGGTCAATTATTTAGGAATAGGCAAAAAGAGAGATTTTTTTTTTAATTGTTTGTTATTTCGAAAGAAGACATCAAAATAACAGATGCAATACTCATGAGCCATGTTCATGAATCAAAAGATTCCCTAGAGATGAGACCAGGTGAATTTTACCTACTTAGTTATCCCCTTGGTATACAAACATGCACACATTTGCACTATAAAATACGGTATTGTTGCCATTTAATTATTTATCCCAGATCTGACTTCAGTTCTTGTGTATTTCTTGATGCATAATTTTAACAATTTACTGTTTAAATTCAGGCTGAACATTTTTAGCATCTCTAATAACTCTTGGTGAGTAGTACACTGGTATGTTATAAATGCATAATAAAAAATAGTAAATTATGAAAAGGCATACATTTTGCTCAACCAGAAACATCTAGAGGTCCTTAAATAAATCAGTAATTCAGTAAATTAGTAATTAATGGAATTTAGCTGTTATTTTTCTTGAGTGTTCTATATAATACATAATATATTATAATGTGTGCAATATATATGCTGAGAAGTAGAGATTAGTACTTATTATATTTATTATATTTAAACATTTTCATAGTATTACACAGTTATTTCATCATGTGACATCATTTGAGTTTTTTTGTGCAGAAAATTATTTATAATGAAGACATTTTACTTTGGGGTTTTTTCCCGCTTTTTTTTAAGCACAACTTCTATCAAGATATAAGTCGAATCTTTGAGATTAAGATTTTAGGATTTAACTGTATTCGCTATTGGAAATAAATAAATGTCTGCTCATGGATACCGAGGAAACAAGTATGATTTTGCTGGAGAGGGAAAGTGAACTTTCACCCTTACAGATTGCGTACGTTTGCAATCTGAACATCAAGCTCCCTGGTTTCATGTATGTAAATCTCCTTTCTGTTTTTATGTTGTTCACCCCCATATTGACCCCCTTCATTGGTTCTGCAGAAACTTAGAGCAGCCCTTCAACTACGCTTTACCACTGCCTAACTAACCATTGGGTATAAAAAATAAACTAATTAAAATACCCTTTTACTTACCTAAATCCATTATCACGTGACAATGTGGGTCCCAAGACTTCTAACATCCTCACTGCAGAATGAGCGGGTCCTTTATTGGGTATCCATGTCGCTGCCTGGTTGAAATGAAAACTCCCCATTGACACAAAAATTGTTGTAACAATATTTGAAGAAAATAAAGCATCCCATAAAACCTTCTGAGTTCTAATTCACAACTTTGTCTACCTTTTCTTTTCATGTGTTCATTTAAAGAAGAGGTCCTACTTTCCTATTTGCACTTTGTCCCATCTTTCTATGGGCTGTACAAGTGGAGATTGCATGGTTGACAGAGCCCCCCACTGCTGTCCGACCATGCAGGAATGAAGGAGATGAATATCTAATGAGGCTTGATTGATGACACTTGTCTTTGCACTTGCCAGAGACAAGCGCCATTACAAGGAATGCAGTGGGAGGAGGTGTGTCAGACACTTCACAACACAGACATGCAGACAGCAGAATTCACATATGTGGAGGGGCTTCCAGGACCTGTGTGTGTGACTGACATCTACTGCACAGGGAGTGGTGGCAACTGAGCACTGCCCATGCTCAAGAAATGACACGCCCTACCCATCCAGGAATCAGGGATGTACAGTTCTGTGCCCTCCAATCTCTAAGTCCAGTGCTCCTCTCTACCAACACGAAGGGGCTGATCTCCAAGATATATGCGACTCTGCTCCTACGTTTTTTAATAAAATATCCGATCTTAAGCAGGGAGAGATGGGAGGAGGAGCTGGGCGCCATATCGGACGATGAATGGGAGATGGCTCTACATGGGATTGGGCTCTCATCCCTATCCTCGTCTCATAGATGGACGCAAATGTCTATCCTACACAGGACTTATAGAACCCCAGAATTCCTGTTTAAAATTGGGCTCCGGGCTGATTCTAAGTGCCCCAAATGTGGGATATCCCCTGGATCCCTTCTCCATCTCTTGTGGCGCTGCCCCAAACTGGTCAGATACTGGAGCGGGGTCACTAGAATTATTAGCTCAGTCTTTTTGGTTCAGGTCTCTTGCTCTCCGATCACATGCTTGCTTGGCATTATGGATGCTGATTTATGAGACGATATGACTCTGATTGCTGTATTCAGGGCCCTGTTTGCAGCACGTAGAGTGAGTGCGCTCCAATGGATCTCCTCAACGGTCCCCACGGTAAACATGTGGATAGCAGACCTTGACCGACTGATAGCGTTTGAAAGAGTGATATTTCAGCATAGAGATAATATCTCTAAATTTCATAATATATGGACGATATGGCTACACAGATCTGTGCTCCATTCCTCAGGTGGCAGCTGAGAATGGTGAGAGATCTATGTTAGATATGTACTAGATGGGATATTTCCTTACACAGGTGTAGATTTATTTAGGATGTAACCTATATATTGGTCTTGATATATAGCACTAATAATGGATAAAGATGACATGTGAGCGTGTAGGTAGCCCCAGTGTGGGAGAGGCTGGGAGGCGGACTCAAGGACTTGTGCAAAGGCTTTACCCCCATTTTTCTTTTTTTCTTTTCCTTTTTCTAAAGCTGCCTTTAGGATCCCTCCCTCCTGTTATCTGTCTATGTATACCCTTTCCTCCCGTGTCCCTGTTTCAATTGCTGTAATAATTCTGATCATATGCTGCAACTCACGTTGTGTTGAATGCAACATGCCATTGTATTGTAATCTGTGTGTAATACCTTAATAAAAAACTACATGATTTAAAAAAAAAATGACACGCCCACACATCAGGTTTTAATAATAAGAGGAACAGCAAGGATAGTAACTAGTAACTGAAAGATAGTAACTAAAGAAGGGCTTTTTTATATAACAGTAGAAGGTTATTGGCCTGGTAAATGGAGGTAATAATACATTTGGTTTATGCACCATCATGAGAGTTCTTCTATAAAGTAGTATTAAGCTCTCCTAATACACTGCCCAACAAAGTATTTCTTTACATTGTCTTGCAAGCACTTACAGTCTTCATGCTTCCATAGAGCTGGCCCCAATTCTCTCAGCTCAGTTTTCCTGAACTTCCTGTTGACTACAATGGACAGGGCACAGTCTCCAGGAGCTGTCCTTCTACTAACTGGGAGAAGGGAAAAAGAAGGAAGGAGAAGGAGGGGAGAGCAGAGAGCAGGAGAGTGGTGTGCCTGGCTGTGACTGTGTGTTTGTAGAGACACACACAAGGGTGGATCCATAGGATATGCAAGGCAAAGGAGCCACCCTAAAACAAGATATCAGAACCAGTGCTCAGGGGACCAGCTGATTCTTCAGGAAGCTAAAACTTTTAAACATCAAGGAGCAGCATCCATTGTAATTGATTTAATCAGAATTTGAAACAGTTTAAAACCTTTTTGACTTTAATATCACTTGTTGATGTTTAACAGGATACTGAAGAAAGTCATGAACAACCACACGTACGACACAGACTTTTACATTTTACCATTTGGAAGAAATGGAGGAACAGACTTTGTGCTTTTTAGTATATTTTTGGTGCTTTATTTAATTTGTCTGACATGGAACTCCATCATCATTGCTTTAATCATTTCAGATTCACAACTCCAAACCCCAATGTACTTCTTTCTATGCAACCTCTCCATGGTGGACATTTCTTACACGACTGTCAGTGTTCCTAAGCTGTTGGATATTTTTCTCACGGGAAATAACAGAATTTCCTTTATAGAATGTTTTGCCCAGTTCTTTTTCTTCACAGGTATGGCTTGTGCAGAAATTACCTTGCTAAGCGCCATGTCTTACGATCGCTATGTCGCCATTTGTAAATCTTTACATTATCCCCTTTTAATGAACAAAAGCAAATGCAGCTTCATTGTAGCCGGGAGCTGGGCCTATGCCTATAGTACTTCACTTTTTGGCACAATAGTGGCATCCAATATACCCTTTTGCGGTTTAAAAGTCATAGACCAGCTTTACTGTGACATTAAACCCATGCTGAAAATATCTTGCGGGGACACTAGCTTCTTTCAAGTTGTGGTATATGTTGAAACATTTTTAATGGGAATGTGCTCTTTTGTATCTATTACATTGTCTTATATCAAGATCATATCCAGCATATTGGCAGTACATGGTAAAGGAAAGCGGGGCAAGGCTTTTTCCACATGCACGTCTCACCTTACGGTGATTGTCATTTTCTACGGAACCATTTTCTTTGTGTATATGATGCCAACTTCAGCTGATTTCAGGAACGTTAATCACATTTTTTCTGCACTTTTCCTACTGGTTATTCCCACTCTAAATCCTCTTATTTACAGTTTGAGGAACAATGATTTTAAACAAGCTCTAAGAAAAAGGTGTAAAGCTTTTTTTATTCTTATTAGTGATATTAACTAAGTATCTGCCTTAAAAAAAGCACGGTACAATTTTGTCATAAAAAATAAAATATCTGTCAAATTAACTTTGTACCCCTATCAGTTTAGGAGGGATTATATACAGTAAGAGTGGTTAGGAGCTGTGAGACCTTAAAAGAGAACTATGGGGTAACCTTTTTTCCCAATTGTTCTCTTCAGGGTCACGGGAGGACATATACTAACCTCCTCTCGTGACCCAAAACTCAGTATATAGCGAGCTATTGCAGGGAGAGGATCGGGAAGTCAGCGATCGGCAGAGTGTTAGCTGACTTCCGGTGTGTGTTCACTAACTTCCCGATCAGTAGAGCCAGCCTGTCCCACCTCAACTTAACTACTCAACCATCACATTCTCATACAATTCATCCCCACACAGCTTCTTCCTCATGTATCACTGGCCCCTTCCTTTTACATTGTAAGGCCTCAGGGGCAGGACCATCCTTACCAACTTATCTTGAATTGTATTGTTATGTAATGTCTTCCTTATATTGTAAAGCACTGCACAAACTGGCAAACTAACACTATATAAAACCTGTATAATAATAAATAGAAACAATAATAACCTGTGACAGCTTCATTGTCACAGGTCTGCTTGAATTATGGGGATGAATGTTTTTCACTCACCCCATAATTCTGCTTTAACCCCTTAAGGACCAATGATGGAATGATTCCATCATGGTTGTCCGTGCCAGAAGGACCCATGACGGAATAATTCTGTCATGGGTCCTTAAGGGTTTAAGCCTCCCTCATGCACTATATGAGAGCTTATATATGTATATGTCACATCAAAACTTCCTTTTTTGTTTGGTTAGAGTGAAGAATGTTTCATATACCTGAGAAGTTTCCCTTTGTATCCCACCAGGGAGATTTTCCTTTACTTTCTGTCTTGAGACACAACAGGGATTGGTAGAAGATCTCTCCAAAATAAGGCAAATCCTCATATAGACAGTATTAGTATTAGAGTTGTTCCATCACTTTCAGTCCCAGAGAAAATGGTCACCAAGGCACACAGAGACGGTGAATCTCCTCACTGGGACAACAAAGAGCAAAACTAGTCAAATCTCAACAAATATTTTTGTATGTAACAAGTTTAATGCATCGAGATGTATCACTTAAACTTGTTTTTGTATAACCAAACACTTGTTTGCATTACTTTAGAAATTATGTAGTCCTCTCCTTAGCACGAAACACATCAAGATAAAAACAGTCAACCATCTTGTCTAACGCAGCCATGTCAAGTATATGGTGTCTCCAAAGGTCATTCTACTGAGTTGGAGAAACACTAATGAGTTGGAGAGTTACTGCACTTACCCTGAAAAACATTTTAAAAAAATAAGATAGGACAAAGAAATTATGAGCATTTGGGGCTACATTGCTTTATAGTATGATCTACTTTAATACTGTACACCAATGGTAAATTGGAGATTTTAAAGAGATGGAATAAAAATAATTTGGGGATTTTCAAAATGTTGTATGTGCAGCTTAATTTCAAGGTACCTAAAAAGTCAAACAATTTTGTTTTCTTTTTTTACTGTGAATTGCAGGTAGAAATGGCAGCTTTGTGGCTGGGAAGAATCAGTCTGCTCATAGTTTTTTCCATTGCCCTCAATTTTTGTTGTGAGAAGGGCCTGCACTAGAATTGAGTTTCTCAGTGATGTACTCTACTGCTATGTGTCACGAACCGTGGCGCCGTCTCGTTGCTAGGAGACGGGCCGGCAGGCTTGCATATTCGGCTCCTCCCTCCAGACGTCTCCCTCGGACTCGTCACACATAGGAGTGAGGGCGTAGCAGCCTGGCCCTTCGGAAGCATCCTGTTGCTAGGAGACGTTCGGGAGGGCCTCTGCTGACTGCTCCGCCCCAACACACCTGCCTACTCATAAAAGCCTGGAAGGCACACTTGCTCAATGTTCTAGCGAGGTAGAACGTTGAGCAATTTCTTAGGGCTCATACCTCTGCTCCATCACATGAACCTTTCACTCCAGCAGCATTAATCCGGACTTCTTCCAGCACAGCAGTGATCCTTCGCCCTGTACTCCTGGAGGGCTCTGAATACCCCAACAAACCGCAAGTACCATCCTGGACCCTGTAATTGTTTACATTGCCTGCAACTCAGTGGGGTTTAAAGAGACACTGCTCTACAAAGGGGGCTTGCTCAGGAGTACTCCTAATTACTGTTTGATAAGCCTGCAATAGTTTTTTGCATTCATGGAGTGAACTACTTTATTTTGAACTACAAATCCCCACAGGCCCCAACTAACCACAATATTGCAAAGAGGGAAGGTTCACTTATTGTTATCTCTGCAATTACAGCCTGTGGTGGCATATGATGTGTTAAGGGTTCCAACCTCACTCAGCCACACTAAAGAGTGTAAGTGTGAACCCCCCACCTGAGCCATCCACAAAGCCTCTCCGCAGCTGAGATCCTCAGCCAAACTCGCTCAATCATTACACTATGAGAATGACAATGATTATGATGATAACAACGTTGGGTGCGCCCTAACAGTCAACTATTTTACATTTTTTATTTAAAGCTGAACTCTATATAGCAAAAAAGTAGTATGTAGTAACCCCTCCTCGGGCACAACAAGGATTAAATGCTTATATATGCTAGGTAAGGAATACCCAATATTCTAATCTTATTATTTGCCCCCCCTGGCATCCTCCCTGCCATACACCACTCCTCATAACTGGTCATGCAATCACGGCCTTTCCCACATCATGATTTACATTGGAGGGTCTGCACTGTACATGAGGATGTTGAGGGACTGCAGGGCTCGACTAAACAAGCATGTAACCCTTGCTGTACTAGAGGAGGTTGTTGGATACATATTATTTATTTTTGTTGCTGACTGGAGTTCATTTTAAAGTTTACGTGACAATTTGCATGCACATTTAATGTCTTCCTATACAAAACCCCACAACGATTTGAATTTCGCCCCACGGCTGCCTCTTGAATGCAGTCTATAAAACTTATTTTTTTCTTTTACCTTTCCTCTTCTTTCCTCTTCTACCTTTTGCATGTAAATTGTCTGTGTTTATTCCGTATATGATTTCTTCTTCTTGTAAATACATACTTTCTCCAGAGAAGGGTAATGATATTCAATATCTGACATTATATTTACTGTAAGCCTTTTTGTGGGTTTCTTGCTAACCTACTTTACATTAGACATGTGTGATTGTTTCGGAAAAATTAGTTTTTCGGACGAATTTGCATTGTTCAGAGACTCGGATGTATCCGAATTTCCGAATAACAGAAATGACGAATGAAAATGAATCCAAATTTCAGAAAGCGAAATTTCGGGAGAAATTCGTTAGCGGTAGTCTGTACACATTTTTCGTTTGTGGACGAATTTTCGTTGCAGCAAAGACATTAAAAAATATATATATATATTTTTAATGTCACTCTGCTGCAATGAAACGAACTAAATGAATACGAACAGAAAACGAAAATTCGTACAGACTACCGCTAACTAATTTCATCCGAATCCCGAAACGAATTGACTTTCGAACCCCGGAACCCGAACCCCGGAAAACAAAATAACGCAAAATCCGAATCTAAACAAAGCGAAACATTTTTTTTTGCCAGTGCACATGTCTATACTTTACTACAGTACCATTTGCTTTTATAAAGAAATATTTTAAAGTTTACATAGAAAAAGATGTGAAGATGAGTGAATAAATATTTTCTGTTTTCATATGTTGCTAATATGAATGCATGTACGTTGTAGTTTGTTACACTTGCATATGCATAAAGATCTGAGCTATTTAACCTCTTTAGTTTAGTTAAGCTTTAATAATACATTTCAGTTACTTTTCAATCAATTAAATTAGCCAACCATGGCAAAATATTCATTTAGACCGTACAGGGCGGAACTACTGCCGGTGCAGCCAGTGCTGCTGCGGCAGGGCCTGATGCTGTGGGGGGGCCCAGTGAGGTCCGGTCCTGTCACCCCACTTGGTGGAATATGGGGCAGTGTAGGGTTGCTGGGGCCCCGCACTGCCAACGGGCTACTCTGGACGGTGGCGGGGTCCTGTGACTCACCGCTCCTCTCCCAGCCGCGTCCCTAGTAACAGGCAGCGGGAGGGTTGTGTGCTGTTATTTCGTTTAATTAGAAAAATGGATTATAATGGGGAACATTACACTGTAATGTTCCCTATTATAATCTATTTCTCTGAATAAATGATTACTGACAGGGCCTCTGTTCTATCAAAGTTTGTGACTACGTTAGAATGTGTGACCGGTCACGTGGTCACACATTTTAATGTAATCCCGCCCAGTTTTTCGGCAGTGGAATGTGTGACTGCCAATAGGTGAAGCATTCCAACGCTTTCTCAGCTGTTCCAGGGCAGATCGGCATCGCAGATGGTATGTGCAGGAGAACCGATCTGCCCTGGAACAGCTGATCGTTCCTGAAATGTCACTTCTATCCGACTTTGTGAGTGGGGTGGAATGTGGGGTGGACACAAAGTCGGATAGAAGTGATATTTCAGGACTGATCAGCTGTCTAGGCGGATGTACGGGTATTTGAGTGACGATGAGGGGGCGTGGCCTCATCATGACAGCGGATGGATGCGTGTGGTGAGCTCCGGGCGCTGTGTTCCTCCGGATGAGCGGGTGTGAGACAGAAAGGACCGACACACTGCCGCGAGCTCGGAGACCCGGGACCCGCAGATCGTGACACGGGTGTCTGCCCCCGCATGCATGGGACACTGGGGCATACCGTTAGCAGAAACAACGCAGTAGCATTGTAAAGCTGGGAGATTCAAAGCAGCAGCAGTGGTGTCACAGAGCCCCCCCCCCCCCTCCCCAGTGGGAAGTGCATTGCCCAGGAAGCAGTAAGGAAGCAGTAAGGCTATGAGGAGGAAGAAAGCCCAAGGAAGTATACGATCTACGAAAGGATCAGGCGCCATGAAACGATTCCTTACTGCCGCTGGGGACCCGCCTGGGGGCTCACATAGAGGAAGAGTGTGGAGGGGAGATGCCATGGATGTGGAGAAAGAGATGCTTCTCTCCAGTACCTCAGGTGAGGCTGATAAGACTGTATCTTTGGAAGTATCTTCCTGCTCAGAGATTTCTGGAGAGGGGGATATGAGAGGAAGCCATGCCTCTATGGGGTTACTGAAAGACATTGCTACTAAAATTAGAAGTAAAATTACATTAGAAGCTATGTTTTCTCGCCTGGAAAATTCAATCAAAAATGAGCTTCCCATAGTCAGGGAGGATATCTCACATGTGCTAACAAGAGTTGAGGACATTGAGACTCGCAAAAATGCAGGAAAGTAACAATGCCCTACAAGTTAATATGCGCACCATGGCGTACCGAATAGAAGATCAAGAAAACTGAGGACGGACGAAATAATGTCCGAATTCGAGGGATCCCAGAATCAAAAGGGGATAGCGAATTGGCAATAATACTGCAGAATATTTTTAATAAGATATTGGGGAGAGAACCCACATCACCCCTATTGCTTGACCGAGTCCATCGTTTATCATATCTGAGAACTAACAGTTCGGACACCCCACGGGACATTGTCTGTCGCTTTCATTATTATAGAGAGAAGGAGGAATTGAGTAAAAAACTGTGGAATGCTGAACCAATTAAATATGAAGGGGAGTCTGTTCAAATTTATCAGGACCTGGCACGGGACACTTTGAAAAGGAGACGAGCTCTACATCCCCTGCTGGAGATATTACGAGCTAATTCGATCCCCTATCACTGGGGGTTTCCATCATGCCTGATAGCCCGCAAAAATGTGAAATCAGTAGTCCTAAGGTTCCCTGAAGATCTGGACAAATTCTGTTCCACTTTAGAGATAAAGAAGCCGGATATCCCAGATTGGAGGAAGGAGGTTTTGACCCTCCTACCTCTCAAGGACTATGGATGGAACCAAGTAAATGGTGGAAAATAGGCTGCTATAAAATTCGAATAGCCTCTTCCAGAGAGCTGGATTTCTCTTTTCTCTCTCCTCCTCTATACCCACCCTCCTCCCTTTTCGCTCCTATCACTTAAAGGATAACTATGAGATGAGTGATTTCCACTCACCTCATAGTTCTAGCCGACCTGTGACAATAAGACTGTCACAGGTCGGCTCAGTAGATCGGGAGGTGAGCGAACACATACCGGGTTCGCTCACCTCTCGATCCTGTCACGGCTCTCTGTCGTGACAGGGGGAGGGGCTGGATTCCCCTCTCCCCGCTCCGATCTGCCAGCGCTGACTGGCGGAACGGATGGGCGAGGGGGCAGGTACAGCTGGCTCTGCCTCTAGATAGGCAGAGCCAGCTGTCACTCACGCAGCTGGGCGGATCTCGACATCGATGTCGGGATCCGCTCCGGCTGCGGCGTCTTAGTATACCGCGAGCTGTAGCTCGCGGTATACTGAGCTTAGGGTAACGGGAGGATGCTAGTTTGTGTCCTCCCGTTACCCTAAGGAGAACTATGGGGAAAACACTGACCCCATAGTTCTCCTTTAAGTGATTAAGGGATATAATGCTATAAAGTTATTGATCTTGGATATAATTTTGGATATTTTCATATATGTTTATATATGTATGGTTATCAGGTACACGTGCGTATGTATATGCTTTGGTTACTTTTCCATATAGGACGGAGCCCAGATTATGAGATCATAGGAGCTACTCATGTTAGAGTCCGCCGGTGACCTGCCACTGCCCCCTGGGATAGGGTGCTAGTGGTTAACGCACCAAATCGCGCAAAAGGCGCTATATATGTGTTTTTGTGTAGGTTGTGTATGTGTGCAAGGGTTAAGAGAGATGGAGGGGGAGACTTGAGACCTCTATGCTCTCCTCTCCCCCTCCCTTCCTCTTTTTTTTCCCCTCTCCTTATCCCCTTTTTGTAAGGCGGATATATTATGTGTGTAAGGGATATGTTGCTCTTACAGAATTAGCTCAAAGTCGAATTTAAAATTTATGACTTATAATGTAAACTCCCCTTTTAAGCGTCATTCCATACTCAGAATTAAGACGGGAATCAATCCAAATAGCCTTTCTTCAAGAGACGCATTTAACAGCCGAATCTAAGTTTGGACTCGATACGCATAGTTTCCCACAATGGTTTCATAGTTATTCCGATAATAAACTTTCTAGAGGAGTGGCCATTGGACTGAGTAGAGGAGTCCACTTTGGGCTCAAAGAATTTATCTCTGATAGAGAAGGGAGATACCTCTTCATCAAAGGGACTATTAATAATAAATGTTTCACATTTGCCGCAGTGTATGCCCCCAACAGACACCAGAGTACCTTCATTGAGCGGACACTAGCCTCTCTTTTGGATTTTCAGGAAGGTTCGCTGGTGCTGGCGGGGGATCTCAATGTGGTGTTGGACCTTCTGCAGGACTCTTCAGGCCACGCAGCTGCTACTTTTAAGCAGCTTAGGGGAATTAGGAGAGCACTGCATAAAGCCCAATTGGTAGACAGCTGGAGATTACTCCAACCAACAGAAAGGGATTATTCTTTTTTTTCAAAGGTACATAATACATATTCTAGAATTGACTATATATGGGTAGAACATTGTGAGATCCCTAATATTTCCAGTGCAGACATTTTGCCAATGACACTTTCAGATCACGTCCCAGTAACAGCAACATTTTTGTTCGCATCACCCCCACCACGACCATTTAGCTGGAAGCTTAATGAAGCTTTACTTAGAGATCAGGGAATACAAAAGGAGACTGAGCGGGACATAGAAAAATGTTTTAGGGAGAATACCTCATCTGTATCCTCACCGGCAGTACTATGGGAGGCACATCAAGTGGTTATTAGGGGTAGACTGATCTCCCAGGGTGCTGGGAAAAAAAGGGAACGCATGTGCAGGGTAAAGGATCTTTTAAGCCAAATAAACAAAATAGGAGCCTTGCATAAACGCTCTCTTCAAATATCCCATCGGGCAGACTTATTTGCTCTGAGAGAGGAATTAAGGAGTTTAATGTTCCAACAGACTAAATATAATTTTCCTTGGTCTCAAGGCGATTTTATGAATGGGGGAATAAATCAGGTAAACTATTAGCAAGGGCTATACGCCATAAGAGAACATCAGAGTTTATCCACAAGGTTAAGTCAACACAGGATCGGATGGTTCATTCTACCCCGGAGATTGCAGCCACTTTCAGATTATTTTTCCAGTCTTTGTATAAGGTTTCCGGGGAGAAAACAAAAGAACAATTGGTCATGGATAATAAGAGGATACAACAGTATTTATCTAAAAAGGTGTTCCCCAAAATAGAAGAAGAGGCAAGGGAAGCATTGGAGGGTGATATAACTTTGGAAGAATTAAAAAAGGCCCTGGGTTCAATGCCGTTAGGTAAGAGCCCAGGCCTTGATGGGCTACCGGTAGTGTACTACAGAACATACCAAGAAACACTTTTGCCTTATCTATTAGATTATATTAACTCACTTACACAAGGGGGGGAATCCAGCACAAGAAACTACATTGGCGCACATTACAGTGATCCCCAAAATAGGAAAGGACCCTACGATCTCGGCCAGTTATAGACCTATATCCTTGCTGAATAATTACATCAAATTGTACACAAAAGTGCTGGCCTCCAGGATACAGCAGTACCTCCCACAATTGATCGATTCGAATCAAACAGGCTTTATCCCGGGCAGAGAAACCCGAGATGGTGTCATGCGTACAATTTCTATTATCAACTATGTACGAAGAGGGTTGCACAATTCGCTGCTGCTCTCAACAGATGCCGAAAAGGCATTTGACAGAGTGGGTTGGAAGTATCTGTTCAGTACCTAGGAACATTTTGGATTTGGCCAGAAAATGATAACTAGAATACAGGCAATGTATCATCAACCGAGGGCCCAGATAAAAATTACTGGTTCCTTATCACAACCCTTTCAAGTATATAATGGGACCCGCCAAGGATGCCCCCTTTCCCCAATTCTTTTTGGTTTCTTTTTGGAACCATTATTAATTTCAATTAGGGAAAGCCCCAGCATACACGGAGTAAGGGTGGGAGGTTGTGAACACAAACTGGCAGCATATGCAGACAATATACTTTTTTACATCCAGCAACCGCATATAACAATTCCAATTTTGATAAAGGAATTGGAGAAATTTGGCCAGATCTCGAATTTTAAAATAATTTTATATAAATCAGAGATACTGAACATTAATACGCCCAGGGAAGTGGAGGCTCAATTACAGCCTCTTTTCCCCTTTAGCTGGCAGAAACAGAGGATGAAGTACCTGAGGATTTATCTAACCCCGCAGCTATCTGATTTATACCAGGTTAATTATGTTCCTATGCTGAATGGATTGAATGGTGAGCTCGGTAGCTGGAGGCGTCTGACTATCTCGTGGCTGGGTAGGATAAATTTGGTAAAAATGAATATCTTGCCCAAATTCATATTCTTATTTCAGACGCTACCAGTTACAATTCCCAGGAAATATCTATCTATACTACAATCTAGGACAGGATTTTGCCCCTGGAAGAAATTCGGCAAAGATGGGGAACACATAGCTGGGATTTTTGGTGTTACAGACATTTGGCGCATTTTGTTAAATCCCTTCCTTCACCAATAAGAACACTGTCAGAATTAAACCAAATTGAACTGGTGTTATTTAATATTACATTACCAAAACATATGATATCCCGGTTCTATAAGGCACTGATGGATCTTTCTATGGGGGGATATCCACGCTTTGTGGCCCAATGGGAGGACGAACTTGGAAGCATACTAACAGAGGAGCAGAAAAAAAAGATAATGCAATTATGTCATGCTTCCTCGATGAGCTCAAAGGTAGAAGAAAGTAACTATAAGCTACTAGCGAGATGGTACTTAACACCTTCCAGAATGGGGAAATTCAAAGGAATGTTGGAGGAATTGTGGCCAAGAGTGTACAATGGGGCACATATGGTGGTGGTCCTGCCCAGTTATTCAGGGCTATTGGCAGAAAGTAATTGATTATATACGCGCTATAACAGATCAAAAGGTCCCTCTTGAACCATGGATATGTTTGTTCCATTGCACAGACTCCCCAGTGGGGAAATATAGGAGAACTGTGATTCCATTCCTATTGAATGCGGCAAAGGCGAATATTTCCAGATAATGGAGATGTGTATCAGAACCAGATATTTGCACTTGGTTCAAAATTATTTGTCATTATAGTGAAATGGAGGAACTTACAGCTGTGATAAAAAACGTAGTCTCCTCCTCATATAACGGAATTTGGGCTAATTGGAATACATTTTAAAATTCTCAGAGATATGTGGAAACGATGTTGGGTTGACTTTGTGGAAAATATAAAGAAGCCAAGGATTTGACTCCAGGGTAAGAGAATGGAAGCGCAGAGTGTTCCTGAGTTGCGCGTAATTGTAGTTATTTTTGATCATCATTCTCATTTAGAAATAGAAACAAAATCCTGGAGGAAAAGGAAGAATCG
>NW_017308253.1:103806-104894 GCF_000935625.1 Nanorana parkeri | reverse complement strand
GTTTTGCCCCCTTTTTTTCCCTTATGAAATTGACACTAGGTATAGGATAAGAGGGTATAATGATTACACCTGTTGTAAGGCAGTTCTGGCACTGTTAATGACACTCCCACAATGATATAGATGTTATATATGTTTGGTGGATTATTGTATTTATGAACAAGCTCAGGAATGTATAGGGGGATGCAAATATAAAATATATTTTTCTCACAAGGATTAAGATGTTAAATAAATGGTAGATTGACAATAATAAAAGAGGGGGGAAAGGTGGCACAATAATATTTTAGGGAATTTACCTTCGATGAATTTGACAGCAGGTATGGGAAGATGGGGGGGGTCTATAAATTACACTTCCTGTATAGGATAAGAGGGTATAATGATTACACCTGTTGTAAGGCAGGTCTGGTACTGTTAATGACACTCCTACAATGATATAGATGTATGGTGGAGTAATGTACTTATGAACAGGTTTATGAATGTATAGGGCGAAGCACACATATGTACGCGTATATAAAATATATCTTTCTCACAAGGATTAAGATGTTAAACAAATGGTAGATTGACAATAATAAAAGAGGACACTCCATAAGGGGAAAGGTGGCACAATAATATTTTAGGGGATTTTACCCTCGATGAATTTGACACCAGGTATAGGAAGATGGGGGGTTTATAAATTACACTTTCTTATAATGAATTAGATGTAGGGTGATCTTAATGTACTTATGAATAGGTTTGCATATGTGTGCGGGCATTCATGTGCATGTATATGCACAGGTTTTTATTTTGGGTTTTTTTTCTTCCCCCTTTCTCTAGGGCAGCGGTGGCGAACCTATGGCACGCGTGCCAGAGTGGGCACGTGGGGCCCCCTCTGCTTTAGGCCCAGGTCCGCATTACCAAAGGGACGCAGCGATAGCAGACTATTTTACCATTTTCGGCTGCCGCGGAGGAACACGGAGAGCTGCGGCAGCCGACAATTAAGTATTCAAAGCCTGTGTTAATGAATAGAAAGCCTGCCGTGATTGGCTCAGCGCTGAGTCAATCACGGCAGGCTTGTATTAATGAATAGAAAGCCTGCCGTGATTGGCTCAGCG
>NW_017308253.1:101372-103578 GCF_000935625.1 Nanorana parkeri | reverse complement strand
TTCATTAATACAAAGCCTGTCCCGGCTGCAGTATTAATCTACCCCAAGGATAATTTATTATTGCTGCGGGTAAGGGGGTGATTATTATTGCTGCATGGGGGTTTTTTTTTAATTAACTCCTGCCTAAAAATAATTCTCCCCCAGACAGCTCTCATTGCACCTGACGGCGAGTGCCACGTCAACAAGCACATTTTACTCTGCCTCAACGGACCCCCCAGTCACAATAACCACCAAGGAACACCAATGGACACCAATGGACTGTCCAAGAACCATGTAGCCCGTTCTTCATATCCACACAGACCGGCCACAGATGCCGCTCAGCGATCCATACCGACTAACAGCTCCTACTCCTCAACTGCAAGACTGCATCTCGTCCGTCCAAAAGTGAGTTCTCAGTTACAATCATTTTAAAGATTTTAAAGTTTTTAATTGTTCCACACATAGAATCCCAGGGTCGCAGCGCTTCTTTCCACCTTTTTCTACTTATCTCCCTCTGATCCAGCCACAGAGAACTGCTGTGCCGGTTCCGGACCTGCACAGGGGACATCGGAGCCCGGGATAGCTGGTTGTGGTGGTGGGGGGGCACACTCCCCCAGCACTGTACAAGCCATCAGGCAGCTCTACAGCCACCCGAACACTTGTATGTAAACCAAGATCACCATCAGCAGCCTTTATCTTGGTATAACCGCTTCAAGCGTTTTTTTACAACGGGCAGTCAAGAGAAGGTTAATTATTTAGGAATAGGCAACTGACCCAGCCACAGAGACCTGCCGTGTCAGTCCCGGACCCGCACAGGGGACATCGGAGCCCGGTTGTTCAAGCCATCAGGCAGCTCTATAGCCACCTGAACACTTGTATGTAAACAGCCATCACCGGCTGTATTAAATGATATCAAGATCATCATCATCAGCCTTGATCTTGGTATAACCGCTTCAAGCAAGGCTTTTTTTTATAGCGGGCAGTCAGAAGATGGTTAATTATTTAGGAATAGGCAAAAAGAGAGATTTTTTTGAAAATTGTTTGTTATTTCGAACCAAGACATCAAAATAACAGATGCAAAACTCATGAGCCATGTTTATTCATCAAAAGATTCCCTAGAGATGAGAAGAGGTGAATTTTACCTACTTAATTATTCCCTTGGTATACAAACATGGACACATTTGCACTATAAAATACGGCATTGTTGCCATTTAATTATTTCACCCAGGTCTGACTTAAGTTCTTGTGTATTTCTTGATGCATAATTATAAGACTTTACTGTTTTCAACATTTTTAGCATCTCTCATATCTCTTGGTGAGTAGTACACTTGTATGTTAAAAATACATAAGTTATGTAAATTACAGAAAGGAATACTTTTGTTTGCTCAACCAACAACATCTAGAGGTCTTTAATTAAATCAATAATTCAGTAAATCAGTAATTAAGGGCATGAGGATGTTATTGTGCTTAAGTGTTGTATATCAGACATAATATACTATAATGAGTGCAATATACAGTATCTGCTGAGATTAGGACTTAAGTATTACACAGTTAGTTCATCATACGATATCATTTGTACTTTTTGTGCAGAAAATTATTTATAATGAAGACATTTTACTTTGTTTTTGTGTACGTTTTTTGAAGAACAACTTCTATCAAGATATAAGTTGAATCTTTGAGATTAAGATTTTAGGATTTAACTGTGTTTGCTATTTGAAATAAATAAATGTGTGCTAATGGAAACAGCAAACAAGTATGATTTTGCCATCCTCTCAAGGGTGCTTTTTGGCACCCTTTTGCCAAGGGTGAACTTTCACCCTTACAGATTGCGTAAGTTTGCAATTTGAACATCAAGCTCCCTGGTTTCATGTATGTATATCTCCTTTTCTGTTTTTATGTTGTTCACCCCCATATTGACCCCTTCATTGGTTCTCTAGAAACTTAGGCAATGCAGCCCCTCAACTACGCTTTTCCAACCTCTAACTAACCATTGGGTTTATTTAAAAAAACTAATTAAAATCCCCTTTTACTTACCTAAATCCATTATCACGTGACAATGTGGGTCCAAAGACTTCTAACATCCTCACTGCAGAATGAGAGGATCCTTCATTGGGTATCCATGTGAGTTCTAATTCACAACTTTGCCTACCTTTTAATGTGTTCTTTTAAATAAGAGGTCCTACTCTTCTCTTTGCACTTTGTTACATCTTTCTTTTGGCTGTACAAG
>NW_017308253.1:87540-101298 GCF_000935625.1 Nanorana parkeri | reverse complement strand
ATATATAAATTAAGTAGATGAATATCTAATGAGGCTTGATTGATGACACTTGTCTTTGCGCTTGCCAGAGACAAGCGATATTACAAGCAATGCAGTGGGAGGAGGTGTGTTAGACACTTCACAACACAGACATGCAGACAGCAGCATCCATTGTAATTGATTTAATCAGAATTTTAAACAGTTTAAAACCTTTTTGTCTTTAATATCACTTGTTGATGTTTAACAGGATACTGAAGAAAGTCATGAACAACCACACGTACGACACAGACTTTTACATTTTACCATTTGGAAGAAATGGAGGAACAGACTTTGTGCTTTTTAGTATATTTTTGTTGCTTTATTTAATTTGTCTGACGTGGAACTCGGTCATCATTGCTTTAATCATTTCAGATTCACAACTCCAAACCCCAATGTACTTCTTTCTATGCAACCTCTCCGTGGTTGACATTTCTTACACGTCTGTCAGTGTTCCTAAGCTGTTGGATATTTTTCTCACGGGAAATAACAGAATTTCCTTTATAGAATGTTTTGCCCAGTTCTTTTTCTTCACAGGTATGGCTTGTGCAGAAATTACCTTGCTCACCGCCATGTCTTACGATCGCTATGTCGCCATTTGTAAATCTTTACATTATCCCCTTTTAATGAAAAAAAGCAATTGCAGCTTCATTGTAGCCGGGAGCTGGGCCTCTGCCTATAGTACTTCACTTTTTGTCACAATAGTGGCATCCAATATACCCTTTTGCGGTTTAAAAGTCATAGACCAGCTTTACTGTGACATTAAACCCATGCTGAAAATATCTTGCGGGGACACTAGCTTCTTTCAAGTTGTGGTATATTTTGAAACATTTTTAATGGGAATATGCCCTTTTGTATCTATTACATTGTCTTATATCAAGATCATATCCAGCATATTGGCAGTGCATGGTAAAGGAAAGCGGGGCAAGGCTTTTTCCACATGCACGTCTCACCTTACGGTGATTGTCATTTTCTACGGAACCATTTTCTTTGTGTATATGATGCCAACTTCAGCTGATTTCAGGAACGTTGATCAGATTTTTTCTGCACTTTTCCTACTGGTTATTCCCACTCTAAATCCTCTTATTTACAGTTTGAGGAACAATGATTTTAAACAAGCTCTAAGAAAAAGGTGTAAAGTGTTTTTTACTCTTATTAGTGATATTAACTAAGTATCTGCCTTAAAAAAAGCACGGTACAATTTTGTCATAAAAAGTAGAATATCTGTCAAATTAACTTTGTACCTCTATCAGTTTAGGAGGGATTATTTACAGTAAGAGTGGTAGGAGCTGTGAGACATTAAAAGAGAACTATGGGGTAAACTTTTTTCCCAATAGTTCTCTTCAGGGTCACCGGAGGACATATACTAACCTCCTCTCGTGTCCCAAAACTCAGTATATAGCGAGCTATTGCAGGGAGAGGATCGTGAAGACAGCGATCGGCAGTGTGTTCGCTGACTTCCGGTGTGTGTTCGTTGACTTCCCGATCAATAGGGCCAACCTATCCCACCTCAACCTAACCACTGAACCATCACATTCTCATACAATTCACCCCCACACAGCTTCCTCCTCATGTATCACTGGCCCCTCCCTCTTAGATTGTAAGCCCTCAGGGGCAGGGCTCTCCTTACCATCTTGTCTTGAATTGTATCGTAAATGTAATGTCTTCCTTATATTTTAAAGCGCTGTGCAAACTGTTGGCACTATATAAATCCTGTATAATAATAAATAATAACAATAATAACCTGTGACAGCTTCATTGTCACAGGTCTGCTTGAATTATGGAGATGAATGTTTTTCACTCACCCCATAATTCTGCTTTAACCCCTTAAGGACCAATGATGGAATTATTCTGTCATTGTTGTCTGTACCACAAGGACCCACAACAGAATAATTCCGTCATGGGTCCTTAAGGGTTTAAGCCTCCCTCATGCACTATATGAGAGCTTATATATGTATATGTCACATCAAAACTTCATTTTTTGTTTGGTTAGAGTGGAGAATTTTTCATATACCTGAGAAGTTTCCCTTTGCATCCCACCAGGGAGATTTTCCTTTACTTTCTGTCTTGAGACACAACAGGGATTGGTAGGAGTTCTCTCCAAAATAAGGCAAATCCTTGTATAGACAGTTGCCATGCCTAACAAGTGTCCCATTTAGAAGATTTTTCCTCTATTCCTGACCCAGAGACACCATAGTATTAGAGTTTTTCCATCACTTTCAGTCCCAAGAGTCACCAAGGCACACAGAGACTGTGAATCTCCCCACTGGGACACAAAGAGCAATACAAGTCAAAGCTCAACAAATATTTTTGTATGTAATAAGTTTAATGCATTGAGATGTATCACTTAAACTTTTTTGTATAACTGAACACTTGTTTGCATTACTTTAGAAATGTCCTCTCCTTAACAATTCAAAATAAAAACAGTCAACCATCTTGTCTAACGCAGCCATGTCAAGTATATGGTGTCTCCAAAGGTCTTTCTACTGAGTTGGAGAAACACTACTGTCATACTACACTTACCCTAAAAAACATTTTTAAAAAAAGAAAGAAAGGAATTATGAGCATTTGGGGCTACATTGCTTTATAGGAGAATCTACTTTAATACTGTACATTACAACAATGGTAAATTGGAGATTTTAAAGAGATGGAATAAAAATAATTTGGGGATTTTCAAAATGTTGTATGTGCAGCTTAATTTCAAGGTACCTAAAAAGTCAAACATATAAAACAATTTTGTTTTCTTGTTTTACTGTGAATTGCAGGTAGAAATGTCAGCTTTGTGGCTGGGAAGAATCAGTCTACTCATAATTTTTTCTATTGCCCTCAATTTTTGTTGTGAGAAGGGCTTGCATTAGAATTGAGTTTCTCAGTAATATACTCTACTGCTATGAGAATGACAATGATTATGATGATAACAACGTTGGGTGCGCCCTAACAGTCAACTATTTTACATTTTTTATTTAAAGCTGAACTCTAGATAGCAAAAAATGTAGTAAACCCTCCTCGGGCACAACAAGGATTAAATGCTCATATATGCTAGGTTAGGAATACCCAAAATTCTAATCTTATTATTTGCCCCCCTGGTATCCTCCCTGCCATACACCACTCCTCATAGCCGGTCATGCAATCACGGCCTTTCCCACATCATCATTTACATTGGAAAGCCTGCATTGTATATGTGGATGTTGAGGGACTGCAGGGCTCGACTAAACAAGCATGTAACCCTTGCTGTACTAGAGGAGGTTGGTGGATACATATTATTTTTTTTGTTGCTGACTGGAGTTCATCTTAAAGTTTACTTGACAATTTGCATGCACATTTAATGTCTTACTATACAAAACCGCACAACGATTTGAATTTCGTCTCACCGCTGCCTTTTGAATGCAGTCTATAAAACTTCTTTTTTATTTTACCTTTCCTCTTCTTTCCTCTTCTACCTTTTGCACAAATCCTTAACTTGTTATTTTTTATCTTTCTTATCTGCCTACCTTTACACTTATGGTAAATAGTAAACTTAAATATTTCTTATGTAAATTGTCTGTTTATCCAGTATATGATTTCTTCTTCTTGTAAGTATATACTTTCTCCAGAGAAGGGTAATGATATTTAATATCTGACATTATATTTACTGTAAGCCTTTTTGTGGGTTTCTTGCTACTCTGCTGTACTACACTATTTGCTATTATAAAGAAATATTTAAAAGAGCAGTTTACATAGAAAAACATGTGAAGATGAGTGAATAAACATTTTCTGTTTTCATATGTTGCTAATATGAATGCACGTAGTTTGTTACACTTGCATAGGCATAAAGATCCGAGCTTTTTAAAGAAAGGAAGAGATATGGATCTCTTCATATACTGTACCTCTTTAGTTTAGTTAAGCTTTAATAATACATTTCAGTTACTTTTCAATCAATTAACGTAGCCAACCATGGCAAAATATTAATTTAGACAGTACAGGCCTGACTTAAGACTGATCCTCATAAATTACTTTCCATGGCTGACCAGGACAGGGCTTTCATTTTGCTGTATTTTGACTATTATTTGAATACTACAAAACAAAATCTTTTTGATACAGTTCTGTTGTCGATACAACATTTGAGATACAATACCATATAAAATCCAATACCTTGCCCCCCTCCTTTTCAGTATAATTTAGGGATGCACCGATACCAAGTACCGTACAAGTACCAGTACAGATACCTCATCCCCGCTGGGCACTGCTCTGTGTCCCAGCGGGGATGGAAGGAATCACGGCCGCGCCGGCAAAACGGCAGGAAAATGTCACTTTCGGCATTTAGCCGAAAGTGGCATTTTCGGCCGGCGCCCCCCCCTTCACTTTTCGCCCGGGGCTCGCGTCCCTGCTGCACCCCCGGTTGTTACGCCACTGGGCAGCTGTCATTTGTAAAGAGCACACCGAACTCCTGGGATTTGTACATCTCAGTTTTAATGTATGATTTTGTTTTTATAAATATATATGAGGGATGCAATGATACCATTTTTGCAAGTACAAGTACTGATACTTGTCCAAGTCCTCACAGATACAAGTACTGATACATTTTTGTTTATTGCCATGTGACAGTTTTTCTAAAACAATACAGACTAATGATTTCAGAACAGTGGTGGAGCGCCAGAGCCTAGTCACAGCTGCAACCGCTGCCACCCTGGTAGTTCCCATGAAAATACCAAGTATCGGCATTGGTATCTGAACTGGTATCTGGACATCCCTAGTATAATTAATTCACAGAGGTGACCACTGGACTGCAGAGTACACAGAGCTGCAATGGTTTTCTGGCAAGACCAACGGGTATATTTTTGTACATAGCAAACAGTTATAACAATCATATGTTCAACAGACCCAAAGGAAACAAAGTTCATTGTTAGGGTTTACATACACTTTAATCATGAGTTCTACACAGGAATAATTAAGGTGTGAATTCATATATTCAATACCTGGGGACATGGAGAAATTAATTGTTTGTATGCAACTTAAGCTGTTAGTTGTTTAGAAACAAAACACAAGACAATTGTGCTATCTCAAAATTCCCATGAGCCATGACATAATAATTACATGCTGTATATATGTCTACTAATCAGATGTTTCCCTAGAGAAGGGACCAGGTGCATTTATTTACCTAATAATTCCCTTGGTATATGTAGTTCATAATCACTTTTTAAAGTATTACATTGCAGAATCTTTAAGACATTCAAGGAAACATGTCACGAGAGAAAGGCTGATATTGCTAACCAGTCTTTCTAACAATGCTTGTTGCTTGACCTGGAACAAATATGCAGACAGGAATTTGGGCTTTTCTGGGACTTCCATGACCTGTGCACTTATTGCAGGGAAGTAACTTAGAATGTATTTAATCCAGTGGGTCAGGAAACAGTTAGGCAACTAAGATTTGTAGACGGAAGTCAGCAATGGCAGCCGCCATATTGCTCTCATGACCGTGTACTTGAATATTTAAGATTGGCATAATATCATGTTATAGAAATTGAATCTGATGACACTGGCTGGTTGGGTGGGCACAGTAGACGTTGAGAGGATATGCAAGGCAATATAAGGGAGCAATTGCACTAAATTCTTTGCATGCCTTTCATTTTCCTCCCCATTCTTCTCACAGTGGCCATTTTTACTAAGGGCAGATGAATTAATCTCCCTTTACTTCCTGGAACTCTAGCACATGTGACTAAGACGTGTGAATAGGACATGTGACCATGCACATCATCTCAGGGGAGGAAAATGCCTTTCCCAGATATCTTGTGAGATTACAGATGAGATTTCCCAGCAATGCTCTGCGTATGTAACCTTCCAAGGATGCAACACTTGGGCACAATTACATCACTTTTGCCAAAGAGAACCAGGAAGTAGAAAGCAAGAAATTGTAGTTAACATGAAAGTTTGTTTGTTTAAATAAATATAAGATGATTCCATATCAGCATGCAGAGCTGCATGTGTATGTGATTTTAAGCCAAAGGGGGTAAATGTCCACTTTAAAGCCTGACTTTGGGTTTTAGCTTTCCTAGTATGCCGCCCCAACGGGGCATAGAATATGAGATGCATAGCCTCAGTTAATATTAGCATTGTTATATAGGTTAGAATTTATATAGTGTGATTTGCCTAACTATTTTCTCATAGCTAAATTCATGTGTTATCCTATGCTGCCATCTAGTGGCCTTTTGTTGTAATGTACATGTTTTTCTGTAATTATTCCTCATGTGACGACGTATTTTCCCCTAGTGTACGCCCCTTCCTGCTTCCTGTGTGCAGTACTTCCTGTGTCATGGCCACAGTTGAAAGCCACATGTAACAAGGACACACAGGTAATCTGCACAGTACGGAGGAAAGGCATCATTTTCTGACCGCACAATACTATAACCGTTCAACTGCTGTTCCTATCATCTGCTGTAACCTGATGTTAAAGAATAAACACCTCTTTTGAATGAATCGGTATTGACGAGTTCAGCTATCTGACGAGGATTGTCTGCAGTGAGTATATCTGCTTATACAGGCCAGGCATAGAGGTCTCAGCAAGGGATATATTTCGCTATCACAACGATCGGAGTCAGAATACCTAGCATTCACAAGACATTTAAAAAAAATACTGAGCTGCCTGCCAGACTACCGCTAATGAACTTCGTCCGATTCCCAAAACAAATTGACTTTCGGACCCGAATCTCGAAAAACGAAATAACGCAAAATCCGAATGAAAACGAAATGAAACACATTTTTTGCCGGTGCACATGTCTTCCATACATCCCTTAGAAGTTTGTTTTTTTGGGTCCAGTATTGTTAGTTCTTGGTGCGTGACTTTCAGCACTAATAACAATGTTTGCAAAAATGTTACTGACCTCTCACCTTTGCCCCTTAGACCTCAAACGCTTCAGGCTAAGCTCAACCTTGTCCTCAACAAATGCTTTTTTAGACTCTGTAAGCATAAACTTAATTTATCAGGCCCTGAAAACATCAGTGCCAAAGAACAAACTTTTGTGACAAAATATAACATAGTCCAGGTCTCAGTGCTGAAAGAAAATGATCTTTCTGACAGTTTTCCTGACTTTGTCTACCTTCACATTGCTATTCAACTTGCACAATGTAATAACTAAACATCGATCTAATAAAAGAAGATTTGAGTAAAATGTTTAATTACAAATATAAATTTGTGGATGTCCTGTCCCATTTTTTGCATTTATCTGGCCTTGTAGTCAAAGGCACTAAACATCTTATCATCTGGACGTTGAGTGCCTTTAAAAGATTTTTTGATTTTGCATGGTGTCTGCTCCGTTTCATACCTCAGTATAGGCCTCACTAGCTCCTATGAACAACTGTACTCTGCTAACTATCTGCCAGTCCTCTCTAAACTGAAATCTTTTCTAGCCATGTGGTATACTTTCCCTATATCTTGGCTGGGGAGAATAGCAGTGATTTAAATGTCCTGTCTTCCAAAACTCCTGTAGTGTTTCAGGGTTCTTCCTGTACCAGTACCTCCACATGTCCTGTGATCCCAGCAGCGCTTAGTGTCTAGCTTTGTTTGGCAATGTAGTAGGTGTCTTCTATCTCAGATTTGCTTATCGGTTAATCTGGGTCTCCCCAATTACTTGCGTTATTGCCAAACGTTACAACTTGGCACATTCCAAAACTTCATGCAATATATGACATTCCGCTGAGAGTGTCATTGGAAGCAGCCTATTGTAACCCCGTTCGTGTTCATAATCTCCCCTGGCTTAATCCCACCAAACAACCTTGCACCCTTAATCTGATTATTGACCATACTCTGCATGTTGGACTGATTTAAATACGCCAGAGGCCAACAATCTCATTACAAACCCCCTTGCACTTTACTTCCCATCGAGCTTTCCCCCCAGCTTACTTCACACACTCGCCATTTAGTAAATGGACCCCTCGGAAGATCACCCAAGTTTGCCAGCTGTTCACCACATGTGGTGTAAAACCTTTCCCTGTACACCAACAGGCAGCCAAACTTCCTAACACTTAAATATTTTGACATCTACAAGTAAAGCACTTCTTAACTCGAGCTGTGAAACTGCCAAATGGTCCTTTGCTCCTGATGCCCTTCAAGCGTAGATGTGACTCTGAACCCCATTCCCTGGGCTTCATATCCTTTTTTAATGTGCTTTGTCAGTGGGAAACCGCTCTGGGCTCTGCTTTAGATGAGGAGGATTGGCAGTGTGTCTGGCCTTTGACTAAATCTTTTTCCTGTAATGTCTTGGCTGTGGAAACAAACTATACATTTCTCACCAGCTGGTACTTGGTGCCGGTTAGACTCAGCCATTGTGAGTCTGGTTATTTCCCCCTTTGTTTCCGTGGATGTGGAGAGATGGGTACCGTTTTCATAGTTGGTAGTCATATTTGGACTGAAGTTTTCCAGATTCTTTCTACCCTCAATGATTCTCTTTTACTGCCTCTAGCAAAAAATACACTTCTTGATTTCCATCTCCTGGCATCCTCAAGGCCAAGGCTCAATTCTCTTTGATGTTGCATGTCCTGATGCTGCAAAACAAATGATTGCTAAATCATCATAAAGTGTGTTCTGTATATTATTGAGAATAAATCTAGAATCACACAAGCCATGCTTCTTGAACAGGTGGAGGTGAGGCCAGCAGATAAAATGGTCAAATGTCATGCAATTTGGTATCCCTGGACTGAATTTGTTCTACTTCCTGGATTTGATGCAGACATACTCTTTTCCTAAGCTGTATATGAGACTGTGACAGCACATAGCTTTCCTATATGGTTTATCTCTCGTTTTCCATTTATGCTTCTCTCCTTGCTTTTTCCCCTCCCTCTCCTCCTTTCCCCCTTCAACCAGCAACTGCTACCTTTGACCCGTCTATTCAACACTGTATGTACACTTTATGTTACTTTACTTACTGATGTATGTAGATATTGTTTATACCATTCTCACTTTGGATCTTTTCAGTGTTACTACCCTTATGACTAATACATTTTTGCATTTACCCTGTTGATATTTTATTCTGTATCTTTCAATAAAAATATTAAACAAGAAAAAATATGAATTCATAACTCACAATTGTAAAGCCCTTGGGAAAAATTCAAAGATTAAAAATAAAATTCCCTCTGAGAAAATTCAGAATCACTCTGCTAATTTATCTTCATTATTTATTCCTAAAGGCAATTTGTGTTAGATTTCGAAATAAAGTCAGGCCAGAAACAGCAGACGGAGGCGTCTGTGTAGGGCCAGCATGACAGGGTCTTGAAGAGGCTAACAGGGTTTAGATAGGGTTAAAATTATTATCCCAAGGGGTTTTGGGGTGGTGTCACTTACCTGATTGGTCAGGGTCCCGGGAGGAGGATGATAGGTGGGCCCTTGGGAAGGAAAGGTCAGTCTCGGTGGGGTCATCAGCGTGGAAGCAGCTTCACCTCTGCCTGCATAGCAAACACCAAAGAAAAGATAAGATGAGCTCCTTAGAAGACATGCTGGCTCAGATCCAAGCAGCAGCACTTTCTAATGGTCCTCATTGGCTGCAGGAGCAGCTCTCATCCATGTAGCGCTCTGCACCATCTTGTATTTTTTAAAAGTGTTTTTTTTTCATTGATACATGTCCCTTAGGGCGGTACCCGGATCCCCATACACTTTTTATGGCCAATTAATTGCATATAAGGCTTCAAAATGGGGACATTTAATTTTCTGAGTTCTACCCCCATAGACTTGCATTGAGTTCTAAGTTCGAATTAGAACTTTTTCCATGTTCGAAAGTTCGAGTTAGAACCGAACACGGGGGTGTTCGGCTCATCCCTAATCCTCACGTAGTGGCTCTGTTCATTTCAGAGCAAATACTGTCCCTGCAGCACCACCTGCTGGCCAGAATCGAGAGTGCAGCCTTCCATCAAATGCTGAGGCTGGTGTGAGGAGCTGTGTAGTGAGCCTGGCTCCTGGAGGACAGTCTTCCTCACATGCAGCCGGATGTCACTCCCCAAGTGGGGATAGAGAAGACCATGCCGCTGCTTCCCTTCATCAAGATTCCAGGTCAGAGGGGGAGGTGAGCGATGGCGACCGTCCAGATGTTCCAGCACCTCTTCGTACCGCCGCGAGTGGATCCGGACACTCGGCTGGTCAGGAGTCCCTCCTTGTGCAGCCTGGTGAGTACAGCATTTTGCCCTCTTCTATTCCTATGCCATTGCCTGTTTCATCTGTAGGGGAAATATATGGCTCTGGGAGTGGGCTTAGGCAGGCTGCGGGGGGTTTACTGGTCGCTCAGACTTTTTCCGTTTTGCCTGCCACCACGCACCCATTATCTACTTCCGTTTGCCCTGTTTAGCTGATGCCGCCCGTTGCGAAGTCTATGTTTGTTTTGATGGTCCATTAGGGGCTCACTTAAAGCCAAAGGTCAGGGAGCGCATCTGGAAGGGCGATTATGTTGACATTTTTTCCCTCCTCCCTTTAGAGAAGTTTAACCTGGAAAAGGGAAAAGCTGACGATAGCAAAAAGGAGGAGGAAGAAAAGCGGCGTTACCGCCTAATTCCTCGTACTTTTTCCAACTGGCTTTTTTTTCGGAAAAAGCCCCGGGAACATTGCTCCACCTTGTTTTGCTACCTAGACTCTATCAGCGAGGCACAGCGGGTTTACGGGGGGCTCGCCTGGCTCCGTTATGATGAACAATTCCGCCAGCGCAAGGCGGTTAGGCCTTCTTTACGTTGGGACCATAAAGACATTAGCCTATGGATGCGGCTTATGACCCCTGCGCCTCCTGTCGTTTTGGGGCCTCCTGTCGCTTTCGACATGAATGCTCCGGCTGTAGCGGCTCCCACCCCCTTTCCCGCTGCGTCAAGCAGGGCAAGGGTCGTGCCGGGGATTCTTCAGGTAAGAGGGACGACGCCGGTGATGGTGGAAAAGATGGCGCCGTTTCTAAATAGGTTTCCCGATCCCGTTGTTGCTCGATTTCTCATTGATGGTTTCAATGAGGGGTTCCTTATCCCTTGTTCTTCCTCAGCCCCCCCCCTTTCCGCTAAAAAATGTACAATCTGCCTTTCGGCATGCAGAGGTGGTTACGCTCAAACTGCGTAAAGAGGTCCTTTTGGGTAGGATGGCCAGCCCCTTCTCGGTTCCGCCTCTGGATGCTCTGGTGGTTTCCCCACTGGGTGTTGTTCCCAGTGGGGAAACCCCAGGGGTTTGTCAGTTAATGATGCTATAGATCCAGAACTGTGTTCTGTCAGTTACACCTCTTTTGACGCTGCAGTTGCCTGGGTGCGTCGATATGGCTCTGGGTCGCTACTGGCAAAGACTGACATTGAGGCTGCTTTTCGCCTATTGCCGGTTCACCCCGATAGTTTTCATTTACTCGGCTGTCAATGGGAAGGCCTTTTTTATGTTGATCGTTGCCTGCCCATGGGCTGCTCTATTTCATGTTCCTTTTTTGAGTGTTTGTGGAATGGGCAGTGTAGCTGGTTTGGAGTCCGTTATTCATTACCTTGACGACTTCTTATGTATCAGGCCGCCAGATTCTCCCATTTGTTTATTCGTCGGTCGGTGGCCCCTTCTACCTGGTCAGCGTATGCGGCCGTTTGGCGGGAGTGGTACGAGTTGGTGAGTGATGTGGGCGGCTGTTTTTCTGAGGGTGACCGTTTAACTGTTCTGCTTTTCTTTATAGGCCTGAATTTTACATGGGGTGTTTCTGTTTCCATGATGAATCGCAAGTTGGCTGGTCTGGCATTTCTTTACAAATTATCTGGTTTCTATGATTCCAAGAAACATTTCCTTGTGCAACGAGCCATGAGGGGTTTCCGGAAGGGAAGTGGGCGTCCGGATCGACGCAAGCCCGTTTCTTTTGAGGTCTTGCTACTCCTTCTTTCAAAACTCTGTGAGGTATGCTACTCTTCCTATGAGCAGGCTCTTTTTCGTGCTGCCTTTACGCCTGCCTTTTATGGTGTGTTGCGTATTGGGGAACTGGTTAGCGCTACGAAGGCAGGTTCTGGTGGCCTCCGATTTGGGGATGTTTCGGTTGGCCGTGATTCTATTCGCCTTTTCATTCATCGGTCTAAAACCGATCAGGAAGGTAGGGGGGTTTCGGTAGTGCTTTACCCCCTGGCACAGTCGTCAGCTTGCCCGTTTCAGGCGGTTTGTAACTTCCTGACTTTGCGTCCTTCTTTGGGCGGACCTTTTTTGATGCACGTGAATGGCTCTGCATTATCTTGTTTCCAGTTTCGTAGGGTTTTTTCTAAATGTCTTGAGGCCGCCGGCCTGGTTGCAGGCGACTATTCTTCATATTCCTTTCGCAAAGGTGCCGCAACGGAAGCTGCTTGTTGGGGACTGGGGGAAGATGTCATCAAATGGATTGGTAGGTGGGAATCCAGTCAATACAAATTATATGTATGCCCCCACCTTCTATGAGTTCTGGGATTTATGTTCTCTGTCTTGCTTGCTTTCTATTCTGTTTTGTTTACGGGTCGCCGGTCTGACTTTGTGTTTTTGAAGTTCAGCATGCCCGTTGTTTTCGTTATTCTTTTATTTCTTACAGATTCTCCTGCCTGCTTGGTGTGGATCCTCGGCCATTCTTATGTGTCATGGGGTTCCCGCAGAGCTGACGTTAGGCCGGATGGCAGGCAGCACGGGTTTCCACGGGATCAGGTGACTGTTCGGTGGATCGGCGTCCTGGGTATGGTTTGGAGCAGGCTCTTGCCGGAGTTCCATCACTTCGCCCGATTAGATCGGGCACCTGACGTGTTGGCCGTGCACTTGGGCGGGAATGATTTGGGCCTACGTTCTATGAGAGACCTTATCAGAGACATTAAGTTTGATTTTTTTACGGCTCCGGGCTTCTTTTCCTTCCACGATCATTGTTTGGTTGGATATCGTTGCTCGCTCTTCTTGGCGGTTGGCCCGCTCTGTGGCCAAACTTAACAAGGTCCGCGGCAAAGTTAACAAGGAGGTGGCGCGCTTTGTTGTGCGCAATGGGGGCTTGGCTGTTCAACATTGGGATTTGGAAAAGGACCTAGGCCTGTACTTACGAGGGGATGGTGTTCACCTCAATGCTGTGGGGATCGACATGTGGTCTTTAGGTCTTCAGGATGGCATACAGCGAGCTTATCGTTTGTGGTGGGGCACCCGAGATGCGAGGAGTCCCGTCTCTGGTGCTGTGGCAGGGTATTAAGGTCCAGATACTGGGTATTTTTGGTGATGGATATCACGTCAAAGACCTTAACTCCCACAGTCAGTTTAGTTTGTTACAATGGTACAATTTGCCTTTGGCACTAAATTATAAAATGGCTGCTGTGGCCACTAAAAATCCAAGACCTGTGTCGTGTCATTCATTAATAGAGTTATTAGTGAATTTAGTTGTTGGAGGTTATTTGACCAACAGGAGCCGTATACAATACCCTTATCAAGTCAGGCCAGGAACAGCAGACGGAGGCGTCTGTGTAGGGCCAGCATGCCAGGGTCTTGAAGAGGCTAACAGGGTTTAGATAGGGTTAAAATTATTATCCCAAGGGGTTTTGGGGTGGTGTCACTTACCTGATTGGTCAGGGTCCCGGGAGGAGGAGGATAGGTGGCCCCTTGGGAATAAAAGGAGTTATTAGTGAATTTAGTTGTTGGAGGTTATTTGACCAACAGGAGCCGTATATAATGCCCTTGTCAAGCCTTAAAGGAGAACTATGGGGTCAGTGTTTTTCCCCATAGTTCTCCTTAGGGTAACGGGAGGACACAAACTAGCGTCCTCCCGTTACCCTAAGCTCAGTATACCGCGAGCTACAGCTCAC
>NW_017308253.1:68254-87500 GCF_000935625.1 Nanorana parkeri | reverse complement strand
CTGTCACGGCAGAGAGCCGTGACAGGATCGAAAGGTGAGCGAACCTGGTATGTGTTCGCTCACCTCCCGATCTACTGAGCCGACCTGTGACAGTCTCATTGTCACAGGTCGGCTAGAACTATGAGGTGAATGAAAAGCACTCACCTCATAGTTCTCCTTTAAAACACATAATATAAGAGAGGGATTTTATCATACTTCACAATGATATAGATCATTGGTTCGACCTCATCTGGAGTACGCGGTCCAGTTCTGGTCACCAGTACTAAGAAAAGATGTCCTTGAGTTGGAAAAAGTCCAGCTGAGGGCAACCAAACTAATTAGGGGTATGGAGGACCAGAGCTACGAGACAAGGCTACTAAATTTAAACATGTTCACATTGGAGGTGAGGAGATTAGGGGGGATATGATTTCCATGTACAAAATGTTCAATGGTGGTAACAACATTAGCGATAAACTGTTTAAAATTAACTCCATTACAAAAACTAGAGGCCATCACCTAAAATTGGTGGAAAAAAAATTCCAGCACAAGGGGCGAAGGGGGTTCTTCACAGTAAGATCAGTTAGGGTCTGGAACTCACTGCCACAGGCGGTGATTTCAGCAAAGAATGTGGAATTTTTCAACAAACTTTTGGACGATTTCTTAAGGGACCGTAATATACAGGGGAACAGGTACTCCTAGAATGAGATCCTAATAGGTTGGACTTGATGGACTAATGTCTTTATTCAACCTCAAATACTATGTAACTATGTACTGTGTAATGTTGCATGCATCATACTGGAAAATCTCTAGGAATGTTTTGTTCCTACAAAGGTATGGGTACAATAGTTACTAGTTTGGGATATACAGAGGTGTGCTTTCATTTGGTGTTCTATAGGTTTTGAGAGTCAATATTCTCCATAAGGGTCAAGTTGAACTCATTCCGCTCTACACATTGCTTATTCACTATCATTTTAAAACACAACATTTTTAGAATTACCAAGGAATCGCTGTAGCAGAATATATGAATGTCATTATCATAAAACATTTTTTTTCTAACCGATGCCTTCCCAATTGTTTAAGAAGAATTAAGATACCACAGATAATACAACAGTGTAAAACTGGCCATCAGCAGGACAATTTTAATAAGTAAGGCTCGGCCCAAATTTACTAGAGATGAAGAGCACAGGCTGGAGTTTTACTGCAAGAATTAAGATGCTGCAGAGGATACAGCAATGTAAAATTGGCCAGCAGCAAGACAGTTTTGATAAGGGATATTAAGGCCAACTGTATGCCTAACTTGTATATTAACTATTTGGATAGGTGGTGCAGTGAGTGACATAATGTGAGGTGTTTTAGGTTTACACTGTTCTTGCACTTAGCTTTTGTTTTTCAAATGATGCAGCAGCATGCCGCATACAAAAGACAATTTCAATAACAGATGGACAGTAACAAGTGAATGCTCCACTTTGAGCACCCCAGGCTTAAAAAGGCCATATACAATGTCTGATTTCCCTATTATTTCCCTGCAACAGCTTTCAAGTTCATTGACACTATGCTAGACATGTGCACTGCCAAAAAATTTGTTTCGTTTCGTTTTAAATTCGGATTTGTGTTATTTCGTTTTTCGGGATTCGGTTGTGAAAGTCAATTCGGATTCGGAATTCGGATTCGGACGAAATTCGGTAGCGGTAGGTCGAACGTTCGTTTCGTTTTCTGTTCTTATTCGTTTCTTATTCATTTCGTTCATTCGTGACATTTGAGGGGGAAAAAATATTTTTCTCCTTCTCTAATGTCACTTTGCTCCAACGAACGAAACGAATAAGAAACGCATAAGAACCGAACACGAAACGAACGTTCGAACTACCGCTACCGAATTTCAGAAATGGAAATTCGGATTCGTTTGCATTTGTTATGTCTGTAAATCGTAATTTTGATACATCCGAATGTCCGAATTTCCGAAAATTCGTCCGAATTTCGATTCGGAACGAAACGAATCGCACATGTCTACACTATGACCTTTCATATTGAGGGGGCTGACATAACCACAATTCCCTAATTTCAGAGTCAGAGCCTGGAGCCAAGGATTGTGTTGAACATGTATTACCTATTGGGCAAACAATTCTTAATCCTCCATCATGGTTGCATTTTCTGGGGCTCACAAGCAGCAACTTTTTAAGGAAGGACGGGACAGAGACTTTGTGTGTATCAATGAGGTCCAGATTTGGATCTACCATTAGTTTAAGCTTAACTCTGCTTGTTCGCAGTTTGCAGACAAACCAAAGTAATGGAGAATTTGCTGCAATAGTAACCATAATGCACAACGTTTTCACCCCATAACACTGTTACGGTACCTCAAGGACCCACATCTGTACAAGCAGATGTATGGTCCATTCTGCCTGTTTGCAGCATTTGACCCATGTGCAGTAAACCTTGTAGCTATGACTGGCTGCATGTGTATGTTAGTATGCACTGTCATGCACCCCTGATGCAGGACATCAAAGGCTTGGAGCTTATTCAAACACCTTTTGTTTGGTGGTTGGTGCTGTGTATTCTTGCCAGCTACTGTGTGTGTTAGTTTCTGTTCCTTGTTTACCAATTGCCAACCTGGATTGCCTGACCTGGCTCCATTGCCAACTCTTCCGGTACCTGACCACTCTCTTGCCAGCCACCTGCCCTGACCTTAGCCCAAAAATTGACCACTCTATTTCCTGCCTCCTGCCCTGACCCCAGCCTGGATACTGACCACTCTCCATGCTTTCCGCCTTCTTTATACCTGGATACTACATGCTTGACTGCTGACAGGCTTGGACAAAGTAGGACTCAAACTTGGGGGTAGTTATAGCATAGGTGTTATCTGGAGTTACACTGTGGGAATGCGGGTAGGGGTAGTTATAGTGTAAGTGTCATCTGGAGCTGCACTGTGGGAATGTGGGGTTATGGTTTGGGCATGTTTTAAAATTTTATTTTTGCTTTGTTAAATGTGCCTCATAATCCTTCAGTCCCCTATTCATCTTTTAATAGCTGTTAGCCTTAGAAATTACCAGAATTTATTATCAAGATTTGACGCTATAGACTTCATTGGGGTTTTATGCTAAGTTTGGGTTTTGCAGATTTCCCTATCCGTCCCTTTAAATAGCATTTAGGTAATAACTATGGGGTCTATTCACAAAGCTGCCGAGGGCAGCCGAGTGAATGACCGATCAGAAGTGAAGTGAGCCGAATTCTCCTTGGTGGCCGGGAGCAGGAGACTCCCGGGGTGCCAGGAACCAGGGACGCTGATCTCTCTGAAAGTGGCCGGCCAGATCACGGCTGGCTCAGCCCAGCTGTCAGAAGCAGGCTGTCGGCTTTCAGCACGGCTCAGCCGAACCGAGGCATATGCGATCGGCTCGACTGAGCCGCTCGGCTGTGATCAGGAGCTGTACGGGCTATTGTGAATAGCCCGTACAGCACCCCCTCGGTTCCCCTGAACCGAAGGGGTCCTGGGGCCGAAACTAGCCAAAGGATCGGCCGAAGCTACGGCCAGATCCTTCGGCAGCTTTGTGAATAGACCCCTATGCTTCTTGTCAACCCTCATCTGCAATGTAACCAAAACCTTTTTGCACACATCCAGTTTTCTTCCATGAGGCCACTGCATGCAGAGCATATCCTACAAAATGCCATAATCCGCAGACTTCTGCAGTTAACCTAGGGGAGTGGGCATTAATGTGGCAGATGAGGTTTAATGTCGATAAATGCAAAGTAATGCACTTTGGAATTAAAAATAAACAAATGGGTTATACAATTATGGGTATGCCGCTGGGGAAGTCAGAAATGGAGAAGGATTTGGGGGTCATTGTAGACCACAAACTGAAAGGTAGTTTGCAGTGCCAGGCTGCTGTAAACAAAGCTAGCAGGGTCTTGTCCTGTATTAAAAAGGGGATGTATTGCAGGGACAAGTCTATAATTTTGCCACTTTATAGATCATTGGTTCGACCTCATCTGGAGTACGCGGTCCAGTTCTGGTCACCAGTACTAAGAAAAGATGTCCTTGAGTTGGAAAAAGTCCAGCGAAGGGCAACCAAACTAATTAGGGGTATGGAGGACCAGAGCTACGAGACGAGGCTACTAAATTTAAACATGTTCACATTAGAGGTGAGGAGATTAAGGGGGGATATGATTTCCATGTACAAAATGTTTAATGGTGGTAGCAACATTAGCGATAAACTGTTTAAAATTAACTCCATTACAAAAACTAGAGGCCACCACCTAAAATTGATGGAAAAAAAATTCCAGCACAAGGGGCGAAGGGGGTTCTTCACAGTAAGATCAGTTAGGGTCTGGAACTCACTGCCACAGGCGGTGATTTCAGCAAATAATGTGGAATTGTTCAAGAAACTTTTGGACGATTTCTTAAGGGACCGTAATATACAGGGGTACGGGTACTCCTAGAATGAGATCCTAATAGGTTGGACTTGATGGACTAATGTCTTTATTCAACCTCAAATACTATGTAACTATGTAACCGCTATGCTTTACCTGTACAACCCTAATATCCTCCAATAAAGAATGTGGCTTTTAAAGACAAACTGCAGGGCAGTGGTTCACCAAACCTACCCAAATGTGTTGTATTTAAAGTATTTATTTCTACCTTAATATCTGTTGCCATAGAGAACTAAATATGGGCTTAATGTTCATCTATTTTTTTGGCTGCTATCAGGATTTAAACCCCATAGCAGCATAAAAAAACATTTATTTCACAAACATCTATAATAGAATAAAAACTTTTCTTAAGGTAAAGATTAATAGTCAGTAATACATCAATGCAGATGCTCATAGACTGGCGAACGTACTTCGGAAAGCTTGATGGAGAACCAGACATTCTTTTTTTACATTGTTACTTTTTCGAATGAAGCTGAAAGACGTTTTCTATTTTTTACTCTATTTTTTCTGCTCTATGTTGGCTGTATTATATTTAACATAATGATATTGACTGTTATCTATGTTGATCCACACTTGCACACCCCCATGTGTTTTTTCTTACGCAACCTCTCCTTTGTAGATATGCTCTACATCTCAGTAACACTTCCTAAACTTCTGGACATACTCCTTACAGCGAATAATAGGCTTTCTTTTTTTGAATGCTTTACTCAGCTATTTCTTTTTATTTTCTTTGGCTGTGTGGAGATTTTTCTTTTGACTATTATGTCTTATGATCGGTACATGGCAATCTGCCAACCTCTACATTATGCTCAAGTCATGCAAAAGAGGAAGTGCACATTGTTTGTGGCAGGATGTTGGCTCATCGGCTGTTGTAATTCTACTTTTGTTACAATGTTTATGTCCAAGCTGTCTTTTTGTGGTTCTAGAGATATAAATCATATGTTTTGTGACAGTAAGGTGCTCATTACGATCTCTTGTTATAAGAAACATAAGTTTGAAATTTTTATATACATGCAGACAATAGTTATTGGTGTATGTCCGTTTTCACTTATTTGAATCTCATATGTGACGATCATTTCCAATATTCTAAAGCTAAAAGCCGTGGGTCAAAGAAGCAAAACCTTCTCCACCTGTACAACACATTCTATGGAACTCTCTTTTGTATGTACATGACACCACCATCAGAGAACTCTGAACAGCTTGACCTGATTTTCTCTGTACTTTATCTAGCAGTAACCCCTACACTGAATCCTTTAATATATAGTTTAAGGAACAATGATGTTAAGGTCTCTTTGAAGAAATTATTAAAAATATGCAATATCTAAAATCTTGGAAATTAAAGTGTTTCTAAAGCCAAAACTTGTTTTTAGTTTTGGAAAGGCTGGTAAAGGGTAAGAGCCCATGTACGATTTATCTTACTGTCTGTCCCTATTAAAGAGATTCACCCCGTCTATTTGTTCTGTTGAACACCGTCACTGGGACTTAACGTTTAGGAAAATCAAACAATTTTGAGCTGTCACCAGAAAAAAAGTAGAGTGCAAATCTTCTAGCGTGAACACTTGTTACTGATATCTAAGAGGGCATGTGCTTCACTTTGGAGAGATGTTCTATTTCACTTCCTGTTGTAGCTATTGGACAGGAGGTGAAGGGAAATCTCCCCAGTGTGATACAGATTGCTATAATAATGAAATGGATTTTAAGCCTACCCTACAATATCCAAAATGAATTTTTTTTTGAATTTAGATAAACTTTAATTATATGTATATGTTGATGTTAATATATTGGGTACTCTTTCTAGTTGTTTAATTATGTAGGTGTATGCCACCATTAGCTCTATATACAGGCACTCTGCTTTTTAAACCCTCTGCTCAATGTAATACACTTTTCTTTACATCTGTTGTTTAACATCCCCATGTGCTCATCTCCAAGCAGGTTGTCTTAGAATCCTTTGCCATTAGTCTGTTTGATAGTGGAGGTCATAAGCAGAGCAGTTATTAGGGGTGTCTAAAAATTGCCCATCTGAGACCATTACTTCTCAGATGGGGGACCTGGTTTAAATGGTCTTTGATTAATATGAAAGGTTGACCAGCCAAGTGATAATCACGCATGTTGTGCCATGGGCAACAGGAAATTAATTTGAGAGCCACATACATACAGTAATGCTGATTTTTAATTCTTTTTATCTTCAATCAAGCCAATTGATATCCAAGGGGGTAAATATCAGATCACTACTCGTACCTGTCTCTATTAAAGCCAGGAAATGTAGCCAAGAAAAAAATTACCATAGCAATTCCATAGTAGTAATACATCTCCTCAATGTAAAACCAGCTGCTATATTGATATACTTTCTTAAACAAAGCCCAACGTTAGCCAAAAATGTGTATTATGTTTTAGATAGAGTGGGGAATGGTTATTCCATTTCTCAGGTATTAATTGTTGTCTGTGTCCCTTTTGGGGAGAATTCCCATCATTTCCAGCATGGAAATCTCTTTAAAAAAAGACTTAGAGTAAAACAAATAAATATTTTAGAAAACTGAGAAGTTAGAACTTTTGACAATGCTTTTATTTCTGCCAGTGGCCTACCATCACAATTACTACCACACCCCATTTGTTATATGAGCTTCATAGGGACAACAAGTGAGGGAAAATCTCTGCAGTTAGGTCAATTGAGAGAAAATAAAACCTGACATACATTTTAACTTCTACCCACTCTAAATTAGAGCAACAGACGGAGGAGGCGGCGTGTACAGCTGGTTCTGCCTCTAGATAGGCAGAGCCCGATGTCACTCACGCAGCTGGATGGATCTTGACAGTAATGTCGGTATCCGTCCCGCCTGCGGCGGTCTGAGTATAATGTGAGCTGTAGCTCGCGATATACTGAGCTTTGGGTCATGGGAGGAGTTAGTATATGTCCTCCCGTGACCCTTAGGAGAACTATGGGGAAAAACACTTACCCCATATTTCTTTTTTAAGGTACTTGACTATATTTTTAATATTTAGCTCCTGAGTGTAGTGTCAAAGACAGTAATATGTTATTTTTTCATAAAGTCTCTATTACGCTTCCTGTTATTCCTGCCATTGTACATACAAACTATGTTTGTCAACAGTTATGTTTTTGATACACACAAACTGCTACTACAAATTATTTTGTTGCTTTACTTGTTGAAAAATATTGTAATGAAATCTTATTGATCTGAAGTTAATTTAAATTATAGAGTAAATAAAATATTAAAAATTAAAAAAAAAGTAACATTTTAGTTTGGCCTCTCAATTGCTTTTAAACTTATAGCAGTATAACTGAGACTGAGACCCAAGACTCCAGAAACAAGACCTGTAAATGGCACTTAAAGCACCTTTCAAAGCATCAGTAATACTGTATGATTGCAGTAATTTTAGCATTGTGTAATACATGAAAAAGCAACATGGCAATGCAACTACTTCATTCTTTAAAATACATCACATTGATGGAGAATAATTCACTTGGGATTGATTTTTACATTACAGTTTTTCACAGAAATGGGGGGCAGTTGTTTTGGTTATTTGTTACATTTTTACTTCTTTACCTCATCTCTCTCATTTAGAACTTGATCATTTTGTTGTAATATTTTTACATCATCATTTACAAAAGCCAAGGTAATCTGTCTCTTGTTGATGTTTTGTAGAGCTCTGTTGCACTTCTTAAACAATTAGACATAATTAAAACACAAAATAATAAAATGTATTTTACAGTTTGCTATACTGAAATGTATTTCTTGACATGATAGATACATTGCCATCTGTAGACTATTACATTACCCTCTGATTATGCACAAGAGAATGTACAGTCTTCTGGTGGCAGTTTGTTGGGCCTTCAGATTTTCAGATTCAATCTTTGTTATAATATTTGCATCCCATTTAACTTTTTGTGGCTCTACAAAACTCAATCAGTTTTTTTGTGAAATGAAAACACTCACTAAATTGTCTTACGGAAATAAAAATACATTTTTAAAACTCTGATATTAGTGGAAGCTTTCCTAATAGGAGTTTGTCCTTTCTGACTTATTTTGATGTCCTAGACTACACTCATATCAAATATTCTAAGAATGAAATCCATGAGCCAAAGGAAGAATGTTTTCTCCACTAGCACCTCACGTCTTACTGTCTTGCTGATCTTCCATGTGACATTACTCTGCATGAACATGATACCACCATCAGAGAGCTTGGAGGAGATGGACCAGATCTTTTCAGTGCTTTCTCTAGTAGTGATGTCCACTATGAAGCCTTTGATGTATAGTTTGAGAAATAAAGACACAACATTTGTCGTATTGAATATATTTTCGATGTCAAAGTCATGTATGTAATTAAAAGACCTGCAGGGGTTGCTTCCAGGGGTGGATTGGGGGTGAGTTTTGAGTTGGCTGCTTACATGGGTTTGTGGCGAATCCTTGAGATTATAACAAAAAGGAAGGAACAGGGGTTTACGAGACATATAACACCACAGCATGGAGATATTTTGTAAAAATAGAATTTATTGAATATTACATAAATAGTATAAAAACATGTATACAAGAGGATTCAACTGTACAAAAAATACCAGTATCATAATCAGGAGCATAAGCCCATAGATTATCTCATATCCCCATATGTACAACTACATTCATTTGATACCCCATATTTGTTCAATCGGAGATTAGTATATCCAGTCCCAACACGTTTCCCACACTGCTTCCTCAGGGGATCATGGACTAATCACACACTTAAAATGTATGGAGAAGGGCAGAGATCCCTGTATCGAGTGGGGACGGGGATATGAATCCACCGACACAACCACTCCGTCCAGAGTTGCTCCGGGGACCCCGGGGCTACAAATCGAAGGGCTCCAAGGATCAACGAGGATAAATGGTCACCTGTGTTTATCCCAATTAGAATTATGTCATACTTGGATAAGTTTATTCAGGGCTGTTCGTGTTCCAAAGACCTGCCAATCCAATCCATGGGGCTAGACGAAGTGTGGAGTCTATCTAGTCAAGCAGATTCCTAAAGCCTCACTGTTGTCCACACGTAGGTCTCAATAGCTGCATTCTCCACTAGCACCTCATGCCTTACTGTCTTGCTGATCTTCCATGTGACATTACTCTGCATGAACATGATACCACCATCAGAGAGCTTGGAGGAGATGGACCAGATCTTTTCAGTGCTTTCTCTAGTAGTGATGTCCACTATGAAGCCTTTGATGTATAGTTTGAGAAATAAAGACATAAGATTTGCCGTAGTGAATATATTTTCTATGTCAAAGTCATGTATGTTATTAAAAGACCTGCAGGGGTTGCTTGCAAGGGAGGATTGGGGTGAGTTTTGAGTTGGCTGCTTACATGGGTTTGTGGCGAATCCTTGAGATTAACTAAGTTTGTGAATCGCAAACCTTAGGCCCAATAGAATTTAATTGGGTTCACTGCAAAGTTTGCAAACTTCAAGCAAGATTTGCAAAACTGTTCCCAAACCAAACCCAGGCAGATTTGCTAATCCCTACAAGAGTGGAAAATGTATCGCATCTGCCCACTACTTTATTGTCTTGGTCAACAAGAATGGTATATGCCATGGAACTCTGCATTTGCAAAATCAACAACATGAATTTGGTAAAGATGAACCTCTGATGGTACGGAGTTCTTAGCTGTTGGTGGTTGTCATGGTCCCTTTGGTGTTTGGTTGCCAACTGGGCCTTTAGCTGATAAGATGTGGCTGCAGGCAGAGTTTGCGTACAAAGACCCCTTTCCCGATATAGTTAGCTGCTTAGCTATTTTCAATAAATTGTGATTTTCTTTGTTATGTGTAATAGTACTATACCACCAATATAGTGGCAAATACATGGTAAATTAAAGCTAATGCCACAAAGTCCAGTGTTTTTTTTATTGAAGGAGGTGTCTTTAATGAATGAGAAAGGGTCATTATTGACAAGCCCCATACGGTTTGAGAAAGGGTCATTATTGACAACCCCAATATTGAAAAAGGTAAGATAATGAGGTAATTTGCTCTGCTAATTGGTAAAGTGTGGAAAAACCTGTACATCTAGACTTCTATATTAAGGATGTGCATCCAGGGACGTAACATGTTGACTGTAGACCCCAAAGCACTATAGCAAACCCTCACTCTAGAGACTTTGAAGCCCTCTTTTGGCCCATACACTACAGGCAAATAATATGTTGTTTGTACAACCTTTAGCTTCAAAATCTTGTTTTTTTTGATGGTTTTGCAGTATAAAGAAAAATTGCAATCTTTCCTTATGCTAGCAATTTTTTCTTACACTGCAAAACCATCAATAAAGATGAGATTCTGAAGCTAAAAGGTGTGTGGACAACATATCCCTTATCAGTATGCTGTGGCACCATCCACCAGTGATTCAAGCACCCAACTAAAATGGGAACATCGGGATTGTGTGCGAAGAATATATAACTTTATATAAGAATATATAACCACAAGGCACTACAAGCAGACAGCACTATAAAAGCATGAGTACAGTGACTCTCTTCTACTCTCTTCTACTACGACTCTTCTACTATTGATGAATTCATCGTTAGAGTATATAGGGACTGCATAAAAATTAAGTCATGTTTTGCCCATGACAGGCAAAAGAACAGGTTTACTTTAATGTCCTCTTCCCTAAATGCACATGCTTACCTTTCCGTCACTCGGGTGCTGCTATATTCAGTTGCTAGGAATGAAAAAAGACATAGCTGTCTAAGCACTGAGGTGCTCCTGTCAGAGTAATGATCCACCCCCATCTGGCAGACCTGGATGACTCACCAAAGCACCAATGATGTCAAATGAATTGAGTCACATACTTTTCCATAACCAGAAGTATTTACTTAACTCCTGGTGACTGAACAGGTATTTTCCATACCTTCTCCGGCCAGCTTCCTGGAGCTCCTTCACTGCTAAAGCCAATGCCAATCCTCAGCTCACTTCACAGCTTCCTGTTTCCCAGTGACAAAGCTGGACCTTAGCAACTGCACACATCAATTTATAACTTGCTATTAAATAATGTACACATGGAAGGGCTTTGCATAGTACAAACACATACATTTCCCAGCACACTACTGGCCATGGTGTCCTGTGTTCTGACAGTGGCTTCGGGCATCCTGTTGCCAGGTAATATTTGCAGCTCAGTCCTCCCTGCTTGCCTCCCATTGGCCTGTGCTCGTTAGTGCCTGATTTTCACCTCAAAAGCCCTGCACGGGTCTTTTGATCACCTCCTATGCCTGCTTCTTGGACTGACCTAGCCTGTCTCTGACCTTGTCTCTGCCTGCTGCCTGGGACTACCACTTGTCAGTGTGCTGATCATGTCTCTGCCCACTGCCTGGACTGACCCATCAAAGCACTCCTGCTGAGGCACCAGTCCCAGCAGATCCCATCCTCAGCAGACATCAGTATCTCTAGAACCAAGAGTATTCTTTGTTTTTCTGTTGCTTAGCCTCTTGTGATATCAGGCTGGAGAATATAGCATCAAGTAACAAGTCCTTGATCCAACCAAGTACTGGTAACTTGCTTGCCTTAACGGAAGGAGGACTACTATAGGTGAATTTTTAGCCAGCTATATTCTCTGACCTCTTGTATAGGAGTGAGCATTACAAAAGGTGAGTATGTGATGCTCATGAAAGAGGTCTTTAGACAAACCCATTGGTTTGCCCTGAATGGGAAATGTACGGGTTTGATTTAAAGCATCGACTTGAACTTATCTTTTAGTAAGATTTACACCTATACAAATTTTTTATAGCAGAAATTCAGAGCAAATATAAGATATATCATGCTAGTGCAATTTAAAGTTTATATCTGCAATATTACTCTAATTATAGATTAAAATATTTGTTAATGCAATTAATCATAAAACAAACTGAGGAATAATGAGCAGCGTTCTATTTTGGGAATTGGGCCAAATAATTATAAAAACAATATCATGAAATGATAGCTAAATGCTCTCACAATTTAGAATCCCTAAAGAATATATACACATCAACGAGGAAATAAATTCAGTGTGTGCTTGTACCTGAGATCATTTTTGTATCAGGTAATGGGGAATTGTATTTTGGAAACTGAAGATAAATAATGTATCAATTCTCATTATGGTTTGATGTAGATATCTGATTATATTAAAAATACTTATTTAACATATTTTGAAAAAAGTAATATATAAATGTTTTTCTGTTTTTTTCAGAAATATACAAATCATGCTAAACGTTACATTTTAATTGGATTTAAAATGTTCAGAACCTTTCTGTAAATTTGAAAACCCTACATACTTTCTTCTTAGGTCTGTATTTCTTATAAAAACAGAAATCGTTATTTATGCTAACAATGATAAAATAACTACAGTGAAAATATTGGTGATCTTTATAACATGTCACAAACTACCAACGCATAGGAAACTGATGCCAAACCTCCATGCTATATTTATTCAATAGCAGTGGCATGATAAATGTTGAGCTATCCTTGTGCTTTCACTGCTCATCATGAATTGGTGTCCAGGTCTAAATCTACAGTAAGAATTTTGAAAAAAAAAACATTTAACACGGTGTTGGTAAGGTACAGTGAGACAGATTTACTGTACTGAAGGCAAATAGGCTGTTCAGATTGTAAGGAAATTTGAACTTAGCAGGGTAAGTTTTCCTTAGCTTAGCAAATGTGGTGAAACTTCACTTTGTAAAGAATACCCAATTATGTGCAAGGAAAATAAAAAAAAACAGCATTTTTTCTCAAACATAATTGGGTGATGAAAGTCAGCAGAGCCTCCCCTCATTCACTAAACTAAGGGAAAACTTCCCTTGCAACAGTCTATTTGCCTTTAGTAAATCAACCCCTGTGCTTCATAAAATGCTTGAAAAAAGGTACCTGAATGCATTTTTAAGATTTACCGTATTTTGCGCTCTATAGGGCGCTCCGGTCCATAGGACGCAGGGATTCTGTGACAGAAGCTGCAGTTCAGTGACCGCTGAGACAGGTGGCGCTGTGATTACTGCGCCACGGTCTCAGTAATCACACAGAGTAGACGAAGAACGACATTCTTCGTCTGCTCAAGGGGGTCTATGGTGAGCTCCTATGCCGTGGTCACTGTCCCCCAGAGGAGCGGTAGACCCCGAAAACCACGGCGGTGGGGGCGGTGCGGACACTCGATTTAATAAAAGTGAACTAATTAGATCACTTGTATTAAACAAGCAGCGGCTCCCACTGTACATTCAGCTCTGCTTGTCAGGAGTAGGGCTGCATGTACAAAAAAACTACTTGCCCACGGCCCGAAACTGCATGTCCCGGGTGTCAGGCGATGGGTATTCACTCCATACGACGCACAGACATTTTTCCCCTCCTTTTGGGGGGAAAAAAGTGTGTCTTATGGAGCGAAAAATATGGTAACTTAAAAGTAAAAGTTTATTGAGACTTTTACACAGAACATATTTCCATGTCTTCATTTCAATTGATGTATTGTGGTGATGAAAGTCAGTTACATTTCTTTTCTTTTTGTGAAGTATCCATTATGCTTCCTTTCACTCTCGCCATAATGGCAAATTGCAAGTTAAAATATTTTGTCTGGCATCTAAGGAAAATCATTTAAAAGTTAACATTCTTCTGGTACCACTACTTGGAATACTTTGTGTTTGTCAACAGTTATTTAACATACTTTGGTTGGAGGTGAGCTAATGAGGGGGCTTCTCTTGCGCCTCTTGACCAACACCCCTGAAAGTGGGGACAGGGAGTATAGGGGCACAGAGTGGAATGCATGCTGGAGTAGAAAGTGGATTCTGTGCAGAGTTTAGGTGTTTAATCCTGCAACTAGAGACAGGTGGCAGCCGGGCCGCATAAAGACCGAAACAGGAATCCGGAGCAAAGTTAAGGGCACAAGCTGAGGTCGGACCAGCCAGGCAGTGAGGTACCAAATCGAAAACCAGTAGCAGGGTTGGGGTCACAAGTCGAGGTTGATAATAGCGGATCAGAGCAGTCAAGGCAGAAGGCAGACTCCAGTAAACAGGCTGATATCACAATAGGCAGGCAGAGATTCAAAGGGAAGGCAAGCCGGGTCATACACAGGAAGCAAGAAGGCAGGTCAGGTCACAGAAAAGCAGGGGGCTAGCTGAAGACCACATAGCAATTTATGCACATTACATGCCCATTTATATAGACCTGCACAATAATGCATGTGCTAAGCTAATTCGTGTGTACCTCCATGCTAATTAATGCACAAGCCGCCACACGTATTCCTGTGCACATACCCGTGCACAAGTTCATGCATGACTGCATGTTAATGCACGTTTGCTTACTGTTTCAAGTACGGGACCATGGGCAACATTCTGAGCTGTGCTGGTTTTCTATAACGTGTCGGACTTTTTTTACAAGTTATGAAAAATGTTTTTTGTTATACACTAACTGCTACTGAGATTGATTTTGTTGCTTTGCTTGTTGGAAAATATTGTATTAAAATCTTAATCAGCGGAAGCTAATTTAAGCTATAAAGTATATAATATATAAAAAATCTCTCAAAGAACCAATAAAATAATTGTGCAAAACATGCAGCCTTCAAAATACATCAAGTTGATGGAGAATAAGACGCTTCAGATTGACTTCTACATTACAGCTTTTCCCACAAATTGGGGGCAGTTGTTTTTGTTATTTGTTACATTTTTACTTCTTTATCTCATTGCTCTCATTTGGAACATGGTCATTGTCTTGGTAACTTTTTTGGATCATCATTTACAAAAGCCAATGTATTTTTTCTTATGTAATCTGTCATCTGTCGATGTATTGTATGTTTCTGTTGCCCTTCCTAAACTGTTAGACATCATCAATACAGGAAATAATAAAGTTTCATTCACAGCTTGTTATACGCAAATGTATTTCTTCACATCTTTGGCCTGCACAGAAATTTGTTTGTTGACCACAATGTCATACGATAGATACACCGCCATCTGCAGACCACTACATTATACTCTGATCATGCACAAGAGAATGTGTCACCTTCTGGTGGCAGGTTGTTGGGTCTTCGGATTTTCAAATTCTCTCTTTATTACAATATTCACCTCCCGTTTAACTTTCTGTGGATCTACAAAACTCAATCAGTTTTTTTGTGAAATTAAAACACTCACTAAATTGTCCTGCGGTGCTAAAAATAAATTTAAAGCTGTGATATTAGTGGAAGCTTTATTTGTGGGATTTTGTCCTTTTGTGCTTATTTTGATGTCCTACACTAAAATCATATCAAATATTCTAAGAATGAAATCTGTGGGCCAAAGGAAGAAAGCGTTCTCCACTTGTACCTCACACGTCACTGTCCTGCTGTTCTTCTATGGGACATTACTCTACATGTACATGGTACCACCATCGGAGAACTCGGAGCAGCTGGACCAGATCTTCTCAGTGTTTTATCTAGCAGTCACTCCCACTATGAACCCTTTGATTTACAGTTTGAGAAATAAGGACATAAATATTGCCATATTAAATATATTTTTGAAGTTAAAGTCATGCATGTAAATAAAAGTAAAAGAATAAGACAAAGGATAACCTGAAAAGATATACAGTACTCACCTTGGTCAAAAAAAAGTTAACCCCAATGAAAGCAAGGCTTGGCGGAGAGAATATATTACTAAGCTGAATCCAGGAAAGGGTTAAATTGGTGGTCACACATTCCAACGCCGAAAAACTGGGCGGGATTACGTTAAAACGTGTGACCATGTCACTGGTCACACATTCTAACGTAGTCACAACCTTTGATAGAACACCGCCATCAAGGGGGTATGGCCAGTACCCAGGTGAGGGGTCTGGGGGTCCTCTTACATGGGTATCAAGGCATGGCAGAGGTGACAGGGGAGGGGTGGAGGAGGCCGGGCCCCAGCAGCAGCAGGTAAGAGGAGGTACAGGGAAAGGGATCCCGACGACCAGACCACCTGGGACCCTGCAGAGCCCACCATAGAGAGTCTCAGGTGGGCTATGCAGGATCAATGGTGTGCTCTGCAGGGTCTCAGGTAAGTCCAGCATGCTACTGCAACATTAGAGACCGCTGGGGGAGGGAGGGGATGCCAGTGTGATCTGCTCCCGCACCCCCCCCCTGTCTTGGGAGGGGGGCCCAAGATAAAATCTTGCACCAGGGCCCTTTGGTTATTAGGTCCGCCACTGGGTTAAGTAATGCACTAGGAGCAACATACCTTAAAGGCGGAAGTTGGCCAGCTGCGTAGGGAAGAGCTACAGAGGTTGCCTCCATTGGTTGGACTAGGAACGAGTTTTGGGTTGGCTCCTTGCATGGGTTTTGGGTAAAATTCCCCAGTTTGCAAACTTGTTGACCAATATTTTGCAGGGTCACTGCCAGAAATAAGAAACAGCCTGTAATGCAGTGCATAGCCATTCCCCCATTCAGCTGAGTTACAAGAAACAATAATTTGAATGAATAACCAAGCCCCTTTCTATAAAAGGTTAGAGAGTTGATAATTCTTAATAGAAATATCTACTGTTGTATTTTATTTATGTTTATGTTTTTTTGGCTCTTTAATTTTGGCACTGGCACATGCCCAACATGGCAGCGCCCAGATTTCCATGCATTTTGTTTGACAATAGCTTGTTTATTAGTTCTACAAATGGACATAATTTAGTAATTAGGTATCCCCCCATAGGATGTAATGGGGTTTACACCGAAATGTGCAAACTTCACACAAGATTTTTAAAACTGCCCACAAACTGAACTCAGAAAGATTTGCTTATTTCTATTAGAGAAAGCAATATCAGACAATTCTACAAAGTGAAAAGTTGTCCCATCTGCCCACCTCTTTTTTTGTCTTGGTCAGAGAGGAAGTCATTCACCACCTGCAGCAAAACTGACATTTCTAAAAAAAAAAATTACATTTTTTTTTTCTCTTAAAGTGTGCAGTTCCCCCTCCCCAAACAATACCAGACCCTTTAGGTCTGGTAGAAATGTTAGGAGGGACCAATTTTTTTTAAAAAACTGTGTAGGGTTCCTCCTAAAAGTCATACCAGGCCTTTAAGTTCTGGTAGGAATATTAAGGAGGGACCCCATGTACAAAAAACAAAAAAAGAAGTGTGTGGGGTTCCCCCTAAAAGTCATACCAGGCCCTTAAGGTCTGGTAGGAATATTTAGGAGGGACCCCATGTAACAAAAACAAAAAAAAGTGTGTGGGGTTCCCCCTTAAAGTCCCTACCAGGCCCTTAAGGTCTGGTAGGAATTTTAAGGAGGAACCCCACCCCCAAAAATGGGGGGGAAAACATGGGATCCCCTAAAATTCCATACCGGACCCTTGATCCAAGCATAGGCCTGGCAGGGCCGGAAAGGAGGGGGACGAGTGAGCACCCCCCCTCCCTCCCACACCAGGCCACATGCCCTTGGCACTGGGACGGTGTTCCCGTACCGATGGGGACAAGGGCCTCCCCAAAACCCTGACCCGGTGGTTGTGGGGGTCTGTGGGCAAGGGGGGTTATTTGCATCGGGGTACCCCTTTAATTAAGCGGGCACCCAGATGTCGCCCCCCTCCCTTGTGAATGAGTAAGGGGTACTTGTACCCCTACCCATTCACTAAAGGGTTAAATGAAATAGTTATTAAAAAGTCCAGACTTTTGATAAAATCCTTTATTTGGAAAAAAAAACAAAAGACATGTTTTTGACAAGTTTTTTATTTTAAAAAAAAATGGATCCACCGACGTAATCCAGGGTCAATCACGGTGTCCAGCATTGCCCACGACGACAACAAAATAAAAAATAAAACAAATATAAAGAGAAATAATTTTTTTCAAAAACGCTGTCCGCTCCCGCTGCATAATGTAACCCTACCCATTCACTAAAGGGTTAAATAAAATAGTTATTAAAAAGTCCAGACTTTTGATAAAATCCTTTATTTGGAAAAAAAAACAAAAGACATGTTTTTGACAAGTTTTTTATTTTAAAAAAAAATGGATCCACCGACGTAATCCAGGGTCAATCACGGCGTCCAGGGTGGTCCACGACGACAACAAAATAAAACAATAAAAATTAAAGAAAAATATTTTTTTTTCGTTTGGCGAACGCTCGAACTGGCGATGTTCGGATCGTACACTCGGCTCATCCCTACTCATCATCATTGTTAAATATTTTAGTTTGATATAAGAGCTAAGGTGGTAAATTGAACCCAATGCCACAAAGCCCAGTGTATAGTCCAGTAAATAAAGATGTTTAATGTTTCCAGAATTCTCAGTTTATGTTTGCACATTACTACACACCCTTACACATTGCTACCCAAATTTATAGTTTGAGATATGATTTGCTATGTATGCGTTAACACCAACAAGTATTTAGTTATGAGGATTCAAGCACAGGATTTTTGAGCTCACCAAATAACAGAAAATGTATTGGTACATAGTGATAAGGACTACATACAGTGAACCAATAATCTATGTATCTACCAAACACAAAAAGGAAAGAGTTAAACTTGCAAAGACAGTGGAATATACAGTATAGTCACACATAAATAAGTACTTTTAGGGTATACCTGAGTATATACCAGTTAATTATCACATGAGAACTCCATTCTGGTAATCCTAAAGACTAATTTTTCCTTCATAGTTTGGACTGATAAAGAACTTGCTTCTGTAGTGCTCCCCCTGACCCACAGAGGCATGAGGTGGACCTCCAAAGGAAGGCCGACATTACACTCTCAGGGGCAGATCCTTAGCCAGAGAAGGGACATGTGATTGACAAATTGGGCACCAGTCACTTTAAGTGCCTTTTTAAAATGCTTCATTGAGAGCAGCATAACTGGGAGAGAGGGTACAGGGTTTTCAGATAATTAACAGGTAATTATACAGGTATACCCTAAAAGCACTTATTTATGTAATAAATAAATATTTATAT
>NW_017308253.1:21376-68146 GCF_000935625.1 Nanorana parkeri | reverse complement strand
ATATATATATATACCCACAGTATATGCAGTATTTACATAGACACAGGTGCAGCATGCTATTTAATTGCAATATATGAATGCTAATTGTATCCAATAATTAAGAAACAACTTTTCTTAGATGCCAAGTAAATCCCACCAGGATTTACATTCCCTGAAGAATAAGATACTCACATTCAAAGATAAATAAATTCAGTGCATGCGTGTACTCATAACAGTTTCTTTCTATCAGGAAAAGGAAAATTGTGTTGTTTGTAAATGAAGGTAAATTATCTAATTATTTTTGCTAGCTAGACCCTTTCAGACCAAGACGACTCTTACATACTCATCATAGTTAAATATAGATTAGATTTAGATAAGGATTCATAGTTATTTTAAATACTTATACATTATGTAGAAAGTAGTCCGCCACATACTCACCACTATGTGGTGACTACTTTACAACACACACAGGGACCATGGGGAACAAAAGTAGCCCCCCTCCAGAAGGAAGGACAGTGTCAGCACCAATTCAGAGATGGTTTGAAGATCTACAGCCGAGTGATACACAAATAAGATACATTGTTGTTAATAGTTAGGGCACTTGAATGTATTTTTTAGATTTAGCTAATTTCTACAATAAATAATTTATACGAGGTTTAAGTAACATTGCAATGTATTCATTTTAGTATATTTGAAAATGTGCAACAGCAATGTGGCAAACCCATAAAAATCTTCAACCTAATGGAGAATAAGACACACCAGATTGATTTCTACATTATAGCAATTTCCCAATATGGAGGACCATTGTTTTTGTTATTTGCCACATTTTTGCTTCTCTATCTCATCTCTCTGATTTGGAATACGGTTATTTTTATGGTCATATTTCTGGATGGTCATCTGCAAAAGCCAATGTATTTTTTCTTATGTAATCTGTCATCTGTCGATGTATTGTATGTTTCTGTTGCCCTTCCTAAACTGTTAGACATCATCAATACAGGAAATAATAAAGTTTCATTCACAGCTTGTTATACGCAAATGTATTTCTTCACATCTTTGGCCTGCACAGAAATTTGTTTGTTGACCATAATGTCATATGACAGATACACCGCCATCTGCAGACCATTACATTACACTGTGATCATGCACAATAGAATGTGTTATCTTCTGGTGGCAGGTTGCTGGGTCTCTGGATTTTCAAATTCTCTCTTTGTTACAATATTTGCATCCCGTTTATCTTTTTGTGGCTCTACAAACCTCAATCAGTTTTTTTGCGACATTAAAACACTCACAAAGATTTCCTGTGGTGATAAAAATGAATTTCAGACCATGATATTTATTGAGGCCTTGTTCATGGGATTTTGCCCTTTCGTGCTTATTTTGATGTCCTACACTAAAATCATATCCAATATTCTAAAAATGAAATCCGTGGGCCAAAGGAAGAAAGCTTTCTCCACTTGCACCTCACACCTCACTGTCCTGCTGCTCTTCTATGGGACATTACTCTGCATGTACATGATACCACCATCGGAGAACTCGGAGCAGCTGGACCAGATCTTTGCAGTGTTTTATCTAGCAGTCACTCCGGCACTGAATCCTTTGATTTATAGTTTGAGAAACAAGGATATAAAGAATGCTATAATTCATATATTGTTGAAGTCCATGCCTTGCATGAAATAAAAAGAATAAAGAAAGAAAATATAAAAACATCTCATAAACTCATCTTGCCAAAACAAACTTGATAATAAATGACAATAACATCACTAATCATGTTATGCTAATATAGAAATTAAAGTGTAGTGACTTCTGGGGGCAGGAAGAGCTGACATTTCACCTCAGGTATGAGTCCTTAGCCGGTATGTGGGATCTGAAAAGCAAAATCCAGTCACTTTAAGGATTTTATAATACTTTATACCATGAACAGCAAAACAGGGAGAGAGGGGGTTAGGGATATGAAGATATCTAAGTGACACAGAACTCCTGATTCACTGAATGCTTCCCTGCTGCACAGTGCAAAGGACCTTTAAAACTAAGAATGTGGTGGGATTGTGTTAGAGATTGTGTTAGAGAGCTGGTTGGCAGACATATTTGAGATCTCCTTTGACACTAGACTCCCTACGAGGTTCAAGCCCATCTTGGCTTCTCTGGTACCTCCAGCAGACTCCCTGGCTTTCCATCCCAGGAATCCCAGGAACACCGACTCTGTCCACAACTGAACACCTGGAGACTTCAGGCCTGGTCAGACAGCACACTCATCATGCAGGAGGCCTGGGGGAGAAAAACACTTTCACATGGTCAGACCCAGATATTTATGCCCTCTCCCAGCTTGCACTATTGGCCATGAAACCTCTAGTGGTTGGCTGGAGAGACACAGATATCCATAATATCATCTATTAGTTGCTCTGGTCTTTGTTAAGACTACACCCTGCAACAGGCAATGGTTGCAATAGCAGAATCTTTAGGGAAAACCAAATGAGCATAAACTATACAATCAGCTAGACCGGATACAGTCCTAGCACACTAAATTTAAGTAGTCACCCCACTTAGGGCAAGGTAGCTATAAAAGCAATAATATGGAATGGACTAAGTTGACTTTACAACTCCAGAGCAAACCTGCACTCTTAGGATCCTAAGCCAACATATTTTATTTTCATTTGGATGTAGTGGAGAAGGGTCAAGCCTCTGTCAGTCATTAATGGCTTCTGCACCCTTAATGGGGAGAGTTACACTCACTTCCTGTAAGGACAGGAAGTAATGACGAATCCCTTCAATGGGTAAACAGACAGAAACTAAAATTACTCCCGTCTAATAAAAATGTGAGGTGTGTTTAGATCATATAGGGGTCTATTCACTAAGCTGCCGTAGGCAGCCGAGTGAACGACCGACCTGAAGCGAATTGAGCCGAACACTGTTCGGCTATTCACTTAAGGCTGGTACAGCTGATTTCAGCCGTACATCAGCTGCAATCAGCCATACATCGGGTCGCTTTGCGTCGCTTCAGGTCGGCCGAACATGCTCAGCCGGCCCGAATTGCAGAAGGAGTTCGACTCAGCCGATCCAACATCTGGATCGGCTAAGCCAAACCTCTGGCAGGCTACTCGCTGCTGTTCGGTCTATTCTTATAGATGCCGAACAGCAGTGAGTGAATAGCCGAATGCTGCTGAGCGGCATTCGGCTCGGCTGTTCTGCTCGGTCCCTCTGTGGGTCCAAACAGAACAGAAAAATTGTTAAAAAAGTAGAAAAGAACAAATAGAAAACGATTGTGCGGAGCTAGCAGTGACAGCTAGCTCCGCCCAACTGTTTTCTATTGACCGGTGGTTCTGCTGCCGTCAAAAGAAACAAAAAAAAACAATTTTCGCATAGGAATGCATTGCTAGATTCCTTTTGGCTATTTCAATTTTTGCAATAGCCAATAGCAAACTAGCTATGGCACCCGCCCTCTGCTGCTGTCAATCACTAGTGGGGACCTGATGGAGAACTGCAGGTCCCCTCTGCTGATTGACAGCAGCAGTATGCGCGTGCAATAGCTAATTTGCTATTGGCTATTGCAAATTGAAATAGCCAATAGGAATCTAGCAATGCATTCCTATGGTGAAATTTTTTCCATGTCAGAATAAAAAAAAAAAAAAAGAAAAAGCAGTGTTTCTCTCCTTGGCGGCCGGGAGCGGTAGACTTGTGGAGCGCCCGGGAGAGTTGGGCTGTCTGGAGATCAGTGTCCCTGGTTAGCTGGTAACCATGGACGCTGATCTCTCTGCAAGTGGCCGGAGCCAGCCGTATGATCACGGCTGGCTCCGCCCAGCTGTCAGAAGCAGGCTGTCGGCTGGCCAAGGGCCGGCCGCTCGGCCAGCTTCGGCTTTTACCTCGGCTCAGTCGAGCCGAAGCATATGCCTATGGCTCGACTGAGCCGCTCGGCCGACTTCGGGATCTGTACGGGCTTTCATGGATAGCCCGTACAGCAGCCCTTCGGTTCTACTGAACCAAAGGGGTCCTGGGGCCGAAGCTAGCCGAAGGATCAGCCGAAGCTACGGCTAGATCCTTCGGCTTCTTCGTGAATAGACCCCATAGTCTATAACTGTGAGGTCAATATACATGGGCACCATTAAAATTGCATGAGCTTGAGATTTTCTAGGAATAGGAGAGGGAAAGTGTTAAAATAATATTACAATAAGAAAAAAAGAACCTTTCATCTTTTTGCCCAGATGTTAGGTATTCTATATGTCTATACTGATGTTTTATGTGTTTCACTGTATGTACACAGTCATTGTTTTACAAATAAACCTTTAATGCATAATAAAGGATTTTCAGAGAACTATGGTTTGTCCAAAAAGACAGCTCAGCAGGCATCCTATTAGGCATGCTATCTTTCTTTGAACCCTCAGATGGAGCTGTCTAATAAAGGATTAGCATTGTGACTGTTTCCCTTGTGTGTATACATTTTAGGATGTGTTATTGAGCTCTGTAAACAACAGACTTTTTAAAACAGAAGGAGTAAATGTAAACAGGAGCTCAGAGTGCCACCTCCTGTTAAAATGTGTGTGTGTATGTATGAACAATAATTTTTACTCACCTGACTACACATACCCCTCACAGGCATCCCACTCCCATCTCCTTCCACTTACTCCCTTGCTAAAGATGGAGCTTTCTCTTACAGACTAAAGACATTGGTCATTTACAAAAGAAGACCCAGTGGGCTAAATTTCTATCATGTTTAAAGAACAGATGCATTTTAGTAGAGGGCCCTGCTTGTGAGAGCTTACAATCTAGTAGAACAAATAAAAAGAATGGCTATTTTTATTTATTTGCACATCTCTAGTAGCGATTAGGGATGAGCTTTAACCCGAACCCAGCCTGCTTGCAGTTTGACTTGTGAACAAATAAAAAGTGTCATATTTTTGTTTGTTTAAAATTAAGATGTATTAATTATTACCCTAACTGAAAAAAATGTCCCTTAGGCTTAGCCCAAACTCATATGAAAAACATAATGATCCTCCAAATAATTATACCATTGGAGACTAGATTCTGATTTGTTGTACTGTGTGACTATGGGATGAAAACTATAAATACAGAATATTCCTTCATATTGGTAAACACGCTTACGATGTAAGTATATTGATCAATCCCTTCAGATACAATATTGCAAGGCAGGAATTAATTTAGTCAACCAAACATTTCTCTGGGCATAGACTTAAACACAGTAGACTGTTGAGGATTACAAATACCTACAAGCCAGTTTAAATGTTTCTAAACTAAACCAAAAAATTAGATGACCCAGAATAAGAACTGACGCAGAAATTATTAGAATTTTCAGAGATAATGTTTCTACGTGTGTGATTGTATCTATTTGTATCTATCTATTAAAACTTTAATACAAATGAAGATTTTAAAATTATACCAATAACAATTTCTATTTTTCTTTGCCTAGGTGGTCAATATCGAGACCAAGACAACAGTTAACTTTTTGAGGATGAATTATAAAGATCTACTCCCTGTTTTAGGCCTAAGCAGTACTGATACAGTTATCAATATTGTGTAGAACTAGAAGAAGGGGGTAGACCCCCGAAATAGTTTTTTAAAAATTCAGCTACTAGTGCAAGTTGTAAAAGTATTACTTCTTTTTTTAGTACAACTGTGTTGTGCAATGTGAATGAGCTAACTCAAATATTATTACAGTTTCCTTGCTGGGGAAAAACAAAACTTACTACCTGCATATGTTAGTTTCATGTGTGATTTGCTAGTTGTAAAGTCTAATTGTAAATTGTTAATTCTAATGTGAATTAACTTTAAAAATCAAATGATGTGCTGGCAATTAACCTATTTGGGATTAGGCTCATGGGGGTTAAGTTACTAAAGTAACAGGCTGTTCACTTTTTACTTTGCAAAGGAAGCTCTGCTGACTTCCATCATCCAAGCATGTGCAAGCAAAAATACTGGGGTTTTTTTTCCTTGCATGTGATTGGGTATTCTTTCCAAGTAAATTTTCACCACATTCACTAACCAAGGGAGAATTCCCATGCAAAATGAAAAGCCTATTTGCCTTTAGAAAATCAACCCCTAGAAAAACAATACGGGCATCAATTGGTGTCTGAACATATTAAAGTGACAGTAAACTCAGGAGTTAAATCGTAAAAATGCATTCAAGTACCTTAACTATTAACAAATAGTATCTTATTTGTGTATCACTCGGCTGTAGATTGTCAAATCATCTCTGAATTGGTGCTGACACTGTCCTTCCTTCTGGAGGGGGGCTACTTTTGTTCCCCATGGTCCCTGTGTGTTGTAAAGTATTCACCGCTCCAAGCTCACTCCCGGGATGGACTACAACCTCAATACAAATGAGTAAACTTAACATGAGATTGTAGCCCATCCAGGTAGTGAACATGGAGCGGTGCCAACTTTATAACACACACAGGGACCATGGGGAACAAAAGTAGCCCCCCTCCATAAGGAAGGACAGTGTCAGCACCAATTCAGAGATGATTTGAGGATCTACAGTCGAGTGATACACTAATAAGATACAATTTTGTTAATAGTTAAGGTACCTGAATGTATTCTTAAGATTTTACTTCTGAGTTTAGTGTCACTTTAAACTCCCGAAGCCAGGAAGCCCAAAAGGACTTTATTGGTAGTACAATTTCACTTTTCTAGCACATTAATTGAGTGCATGTGTGATCCTTTCTTGGCAGGTTGTGATGGAGAATCAAACATTTTTCACACAGTTTTACCTGACCTCATTTCCTGTTTATCCTGAAACTTTGCCGTATTTCTTTTTGATTTTCTTCATTCTCTATTTGGTTGGTGTACTAGCAAACTTTGTAATCATTAAAGTTACAGTTCAGGAAAATAATTTACACACCCCAATGTACTTCTTTTTATGCAATCTATCTACAGTCGACATTTGTTACATCACAGTCACTCTGCCCAAACTAATGGACATTCTGCTGACAAGGAAACATTCAATAACGTTTATACAATGCTTCACTCAGTTGTTCTTTTTCTTATTTTTGGCCAGCACTGAAATTACGTTACTGTCTTCTATGGCCTTTGACCGTTATGTTGCAATTTGCAGGCCCTTGCATTACCAAACTACTATGAGCAAAAGAAATTGTATTATTATTTTAGCAGGCACGTGGCTGTCTGGCTTTGGAAATTCAACGTGTGTAACATTGTATGTTTCAGGATTAACTTTTTGCCATTCCAATGCAATTGAACAGTTCTACTGTGAGATTAAAGCCCTTGCTAAAATTGCATGCACAGACAGAGGTCTCGGTGTCCTAATATTTGTAGATACTTTCTTATTTGGGCTTTGTCCATTTTTACTCAGCCTCATATCTTATGGTAAAATAATTTCCATCATTCTAAAAATTAGATCCAATGAAGGAAGAAGGAAAGCCTTCTCCACGTGCACTTCTCATCTCACAATCCTCCTTATTTTCTATGGAACCATTATTTGCATGTACATGGGGCCATCCTCCGATCTGGTAAATAAACAGGATTATATATTTTCTGTATTATTTGCTGCCGTCACACCCATGTTGAACCCTCTAATATACAGTCTGAGGAATACAGAAGTGAGAACTGCTATTGTGACCAATATGAAAATTAAAATATTTGGATGAAACATTTTTTTTTTTTTTTTAAAGAATTCCAATATTACTATATTTTAGGATGATAGATCTTTTACTGAGAAAATCTATTTGTAAGTCCCTACAGGATGGTTCCAGAATATTTATGTATGTTGTGCTCATTCAGTCCCTGTATATGGAGTCAGCCTGTGTCCTTGATGGGCTGGTTTCTAGTTTTGTTCTCACTTGATATCTCCTATATTTCAGTAATCTTAAATCTCTTTTTAATAAAGTCCATGTAAATCCTAACAATGAACTCCCATTAATTTTTCCATAAATATACCATTGAAAGTATTATGTCTGTCTGATAAGTGCTAAAAAAATACCTCTTGATCCTGCCAAAAAATCCAGTGCTGTCCTATGTTGTGTGCAGTCTGCAATGGTATCTTAAAGTGACCACCCATGCTGCTGTAAGGACTTACTTTAAGTGATGCCCTAATATTCCTCTTTCAAGCAGTTTCCAGCAGTCCCTCCAGCACTGGGGTCGGTCTCTGATCCTCTGCAGACTGCTGTCTCTTCCTGTCCCACGGAATCAGTCCGACTTGCATGCTCATGGCTGGGTGCATTGACTTTCACAGTAGCTCACGCCTTCTTCCTGCCAGTGATATCCACATCCTCCTGCACAGCCGCTTGAGAAGCTACAGTTCTACAGCCCGTAGCGAGCGGCAGAGACAGTGGTAGGTTTTTACCTATTTGGCAACTTTTTACATTTTTTTAAATGTTTTTGCATATATCTACCTAATAGCAGTAGATATATGTAAAAAAAAAAATTGGACTTTAATCTCGTGGCCCAACAAAAAACATTTTAATGTCACTTTGCTGCAACGAAATGAAATGAAAACGGAACAAAAAATTCGAACAGACTACCACTAACGAATTTCTTCCTAATCTGAATCCCGAAACGAATTAACTTTCAGACCCGAATCCCGAAAAACAAAATAACGCAAGATCCGAATCAAAACAAAACGAAATAAATTTTCTGCCGGTGCACATGTCTAGTATTCAGTGATGTATTTTGACTGACATTTAGACAGTCATGAAACGCTGTACCAAAATAAATGTTATATCTTTTTTGGGGATGAATAGAGCTTTCTTTTGTTTGTATTTAATCACCACTGTTTTTTTATTATTAATAATAGTATTATTATACAATATATAATATAAAAGATAGGGTCACGTTACGTAAATAGATACCCAACATGTCAAGCCTTGAAACTGAATGCACTCGCAAAATCTCAAAAAACTACCATGCACAAAATTGCACATAGGCAATCCTTTAAAAGTTTTTACCGCTCAACAAAGAGCAGAAGGATACATCCACAGCTTCAGCTAATCCATTTGGCTCGCTTTGGCTGCCTGAGCCCTTTGGTTCAGTCGAACAGAAGGCCTGCTGTACGGGTTATTCACAATAGCCCGTAGAGCAGCCGAAGTGGCTGAATGGCTCAGCCGAGCCGAACGCGTATGCTTAGGCTTGGCTGAGCCATAGAATAGTGACACCTGAAGCGCGGGAGAAAGGTCGACCAAAGCTGACTGATCTCCCGCGAAAGACAACCTCCTGGAAGATGCTAAGCTGTCATTACATGTAAACAGTTGGGCGGAGCCATCCGTAATGTCACAGCTGGCTCCGCCCAGTTGTTGTCCTTCAATGACAGCACAGCATACGAAGGGCTGCTGTACAGGTGTAATGCTCGTCTTGGGCGAGGGTCGAATACCCTCTATGGATCGCAACTGCGGAATAGAGAGGGTTAAAGGAACGGGAATCAGATTAGCAGCTCCTCCCTGGATTGCCCAGTTTTGTATGTTTAGGCGTTTAGGAGGCTGGGGTACATCACGCCCCGTATACACAGTAGGGAATGGGAACTACCGGCACAAGTATGTTTGTAGCAGGAAGTAATAAACGATTGGTTTTGAGTATGCAACAACAGGTGATGGCAATGCACAGGTTCAGCGTTAAACACAGCAGGAATAAGTTCTCAGGTTGTACAAGTATATCGTAATAGGTGAAAGCAATGCACAGGCTCAGACTCAAACACAGCAGGCAGTGTTAAACACAGCGGCCAGTAGTACTCAGGTTGTTCAGGTATAATGAAACAGATGAGAGCAATGCAATGGTTTAGATAGATTCAGTATATTGAAACAGGCGAGAGCAATGCACTGATTTAGATAGACGGTTATGCCTAGAAGACCTGGGGCTATGGTTTGCTTAGCCCAGGTTACTTGCGGTTTTGGTGGTAGTTGCGGTCTTCAAAGGACGTACTGGGTCCGGTGGGGTTGAGGCGAGTGGAACGCTGAGTTGATCAGCGTCCTTCCACGATCAACGGAAAGACGCCGATCAACTACCGTGACTCGGCTTTATGCCGAGAGCTGCGTCTTGAAGGGGCGGAGCTTCCCGGCGCGCCTGCGCCCTATCTAGACGGCTCTGAGGGGTGAGATGCGGGAAGACCTCGGCGCGCCTGCGCGAAGCGACGACGGAGAGCACCACCAGACGTCACCGCGTTCTGACGGCAAACTGGGGCTACTGATCCTCGTTGCGCCTGCGCATGACCGCGACGGCCACCCGCACCCGGTCCCCGCAGTGCTCGTCTATTACAACAGGCTATTCACAATAGCCTGTACAGCAGCCGAAGGCAGCCGAGCAGCTCAGCTGAACCGAACGCGTATGCTCCAGCCGCAGCGGGGGAAAAGGTCAGCCGAAGCGAGACCTAAAGAGCCTGGTATGACTTTTAGGAGGAACCTCATGCTTTTTTTTGCTTTTTTTTTAAATGGGGTCCCTCCTAAGTTTCCTACCAGACCTAAAGGGTCTGGTATGGTATGGTTTGGGAGGGGGACCCCACGCTGTTTTTTTTCTTTTCTTTAGAAATTATTTTATTATTTTCTAAACTTGTTTTTCTTTTTCTTTTTTTTTACATTTATTGAAATAATGTTGAAACATTTTTTTTCATTTGTTTACATTTTTTTCTATTCTGCTCACTACCTCAGAGGTAGCGAGCAGAATAGCCGAGCCGAATGCCAGTCGGCGGCATTCAGCTATTCACTCACTGCCGTTCTGCCCCTATGAGAATAGGGGCGAACGGCAGCGAGTGAGATGCCGGAGCTTCAGCTCAACCGATCCAGATGTTGGAGTCGAACTCCTTCTGCACTTCAGCTCATCCGAACATGCAGAGCATGTTCGGCTGGCCGAAGGCAGCCGAAGACAGCCGATGTACAGCTGATGTACGACTGATTTTAGACGATGAACATTGTTCGGCTCACTTCACTTCGGCTGGGTTATTCACTCGACTGCCTGAATTCGGACGCTTTGTGAATAACCCTCTTAGTGTTAACAGGGGCGTATCTAGCACGAGGCAAAGTAGGCGTTTGCCTTGGGCGGCATTTTTCAGGGGGGCGGCCCCCCAGGCAGAGGATGAGAAGAGGGGACAGTGAGCGGGACAGCTTCGGACATGAGGTAAATGCTCGGCAGCTCGGACTGTTCATATCTCAGGGTCTGACAAGGAAGCCGCAGCCGTTCTGGTTCTCAGTGAACAGCTTCCTCATCAGACCCCGAGATACTGTATGTGCGGTTTACGTTTACGGTCAGTGTGTAAGCACGGGAGTCGGGGACATTACCTTCTCATCCCGATCTTCCTCTCTTTCTTCCCCTGTACGCTGCTGCACAACTTAGTATACACAGTCTCCCCCTCCTCCCCCTCCCCTCGCGGTTTAATGTCAGTGTCAGCACAGGACATTATCTTCTGGTCCCGATCTTCCTCTCTTTCTTCCCCTGTACGCTGCTGCACAAGTACACAGTACACAGTCTCCGCGTCTCCCCCTCGTGCCTCAGCCCAGTCAAAATTAAAGCCAGGAAAATTGACACTTACATGTGAGTCCGGGGACCGGAGAGAAGGTGGCCTCTGGAGAGGATCGAGGTGACCAAGGTGTAAGCCTTTGCAATGTTGGTACACCACCAGGAAGTGCCCGTCCAGGACGGAGAGTGCGGGGCTGTGACCAGAGGGAGGTGGAAGGGCGAGAGCTCCGTTCCATTTGAACTGGTACACAAAACAACAAAATATAGGCACTTGTCCACTTTTGATGTACAGAGGAAAAGGTGGAGCCTAAACAGGAAGGGGTGGAGTTTACAGAAGAGAGGGTGGGTCTTAAACAGGAAAAGGCGGGCAATTTTAGATGGGGGGGGGGCGCCCGAGTTTAGTCTTGCCTAGGGCAGCACAAAACCAAAATACACCACTGAGTGTTAACAGTGATGGATGGCCCTAGAATTATTGGCCGCACTACGACATTTGCAGTGATAGGTAACGTGTGTGGTGTAATCATGATTTCCACATGTAGGTGCACACGATGCATGGCTGTGTTGTATGTGCATGTATATGGAAGCCGAGGATGTTAAACAAAATTTCTGTGTTTATAATTTTAAAAATTATATGTGACTTTAATTTTTACACTTTTGTAAAAAAAAATATTTTATCACATAGTAAGCTTGTTATCCCCATGTGATAAAATAAAAGTTAGCAAACAGGATGTAACAGGTCCACTTTATAAGAGCCCTAATGTCACCTATAGATCCAAAAGAAGCGGATGAAGCAGAAATCTGCTTCATCAGCTTCTACTCTGGCAACAACAGCCAGAGAAATGACAGACTGTAGGCAGAAGTGATCAGAACGGGAGATCAGCCAGTGGAAGTGTGTTGATCTCCCTCAGATCTCAGTGCAGAGACTATCCGTGCCAGTCCTGGCAGAACCCAGGATAGCTGGCAACGGCAGCAGAGGGGGTTGCACACTTCCAGGCACTATACAAGCGATCGGGCTGCTCTATTGCCATCCAATCACTTGTATTTATCAGCCATCACTGGCTGTAAACAGTATACATGGGGATTTGCGTGAGCAGGAGTGGGAAACGCCATATCGCTTAAAATCAATTCCTCCAGCAATTCTGTGGCAGGTCACTGGATTTTCTTGCTGTCAGTTGTAATTGATTAGTTCAGGATAAGTTTTTTTTTGCATGGTATGCCTTCTTAAAACAGAAGACATTTACACGGCATTACACTATCTGCAAAGGCCTGCATGTGCTCCCCTCTTCGCTCAGTAGATATAAACATGTATAGTCAGGTGATGCAAATGTGCATGTTTTTACCTAATGCGCCTATAAAAAAGACTTCACCCCATGAATGTTCTATGATCCTGTTTCCTTAAACTTGCCAGGATTAAGGAGACCCTTTCACCAGACTATCCATTTCAATAACAATCTTCCCATTAAACTATATGTGCATTTAACTTATTTTGTACATGTTATCAATCTGCAAATGCCTCCGTGTGTAGACCTCCAAAATGCGTGAGATTGCTGATGGGAGAAGCCATCTTGGATATGATCTCACAGATGTAAAAAATTACACTCTATAATAATTGTTCTCCATTCCTCCCCCATTAGCTACATAAAAAGTTATGTTGGGAGGTGAAGAGAAGGCGGAGGAGCTAGGCCAGCACAGATAGTAATTATATTTTCCCAAAACAGGAGAAGTCCTTTGATGTGCAATGAGGGAGGAGGGAAATTGACTCTTACTGAAGAAATCAAATTTGCAAATTAACTTGGGTGATGGAAGTCAGCAGAGCTTCACCTCATTCATTAAACTAAAGGGAAACTTCCCCTACAAAGTGCAACTTCCCTTGCATAGTGAACAGCCTATTTGCCTTTTGTAAATCAACCCGTTTAGGTGAGAAAATGAGCAAGTAAGTGTAGTTGTTGCCTGTAGCAGCCAATACAATTTAATATTTTTATAACATAAAAAATGAAACTTGCATTGCTCTCTCTCAGAAAATGAATAATTCTCTGTGAATCCTTTGTTGCAGTTAGGCCTAGGAATAAATATTTATTTGTAAAATACAGATTTTTTATTAGTGGTTAAAAAAATGTATATTTTGCAGTTCTATAAACAAAAAGTAAAATAAAATAAACCAAATGTATTATTATTATTATAATACAGCATTTATTTAGCACCAACAGTTTGCGCAGCGCTTTACAATATAAGGAAGACATTACAATTACAATACAATTCAAGACAAGATGGTAAGGAGGGCCCTGCCCCTGAGGGCTTACAATCTAAAAGGGAGGGGGAAGTGATACATGAGGAGGTAGCTGTGTGGGGATGAATTGTTTGAGAACGTGATGGTTGAGCGGTTAGGTTGAGTTGGGATAGGCTTCCCTGAAGAGATGAGTCTTAAGGGATTGCCTAAAGGCAGCCAGAGTGGGAGATAGTCAGACAGGGTGGGGTAGAGAGTACCAGAGGATGGGAGAGACTCTAGAGAAGTCCTGGAGGCGAGCATGGGAGGAGTTGACGGGGGTGCTGGAAAGCAGGAGGTCTTTGGAAGAGCGGAGGGGACGGTTAGGATGATACTTTTAGACAAGGTTTGAGATATAGCCGGGAGCCGGGGGCGGAGTTGTGGATGGCTTTGTAAGTCGTTGTTAATATTTTGAATTTTATACTTTGGGCAATTGGAAGCCAGTGCAGGGATTGGTAGAGGATGGCGTGTGATGGAAGCCAGTGGAGGGATATGTAGAGGATGGCGGGTGATGGAAGCCAGTGGAGGGATCGGCAGAGTTTCTTTTATGGTAACTATATGCTATTTTGGCTACATATAGATATCTATAGTTTACTTTAAAGAACTATGAAGTGAGTGCTTTTCACTCACCTCATAGTTCTAGCCGACCTGTGACAATGAGACTGTCACAGGTCAGCTCAGGAGATCGGGAGGTGAGCGAATCTGACTGGCGGAACGGACGGGGGAGGGGGCGGGTACAGCTGGCTCTGCCTCCAGATATGCAGAGCCAGCTGTCACTCACGCAGCTGGGCGGATCTCGATATCGATGTCAGGATCCGCTCCGGCTGCAGCGTCTCAGTATACCATGAGCTACAGTTCGCGGTATACTGAGCCTAGGGTGACGGGAGGATGCTAGTTTGTGTCCTCCCGTTACCCTAAGGAGAACTATGGGGAAAAGCCCTGACCCCATAGTTCTCCTTTAAGGCAATATTTTCTTTAAAAAAAAAAAATGTTCTGAGGAATAGATTGCTCAATCTTCTGAGACTCAATTCACTAGGAGAATATTCATACAGGGTATATATAAATGTGCTCTTACTAATGATAGTAATCCTTGTGAACATGACAAGAGAACGAATTGCAGGTACGGTACATCTCATGTACGCATGAAGCTAAATCCACATTTGTAGTTGTCGACAATGAATTTTAATTTTAAGAAATCTTTTGAGCATACACAATATTTTTTTTTTTTTTGTATTTTTGCTTTATTTATGTAATGCTTTCCATCAGCACATTTCACACACATTTACTCTGTACCATACAACTAGAAACTGGGCAACCTTTGCACTCATGACATGTTGGAAGATGATAGGGGGATATCAAATATTAATTATTTATAACCAGCCTGCTTGTGTTCTATTGAACTTCACTTGAGTAGATCATTTTATGCTACACATAATTGCACTCAGAATGAAAATTTAATATATTAAAGTAATGGGTAGATGGAGAAGCCTTCCACACACCTTGCAGCAATCCAAGCCTACCGTGTTTCCCCGAAAATAAGACACTGTCTTATATTTTTTTGGGCTCAAAAAAACACACTAGGTCTTATTTTCGGGGTAGGTCTTTTTTTTTTTTTTATGTACAACATTCCACACTTATTCATGTACAAAAATATGGTGATCAGGACAATCAGGGGTGTCGTACCTTTCCGAGAGCAATTTGCTAACCAATCGCTGGCCAGAATGAGCGAAGCGCACTTTCACTATCGATTCCTCACAGGTGGAGTGCATTTGGTATCACTCTGCCTGTGACAGGAGCCGGAGCTATAGAGGAAGCAACGGCTTATGCGGCTCTGCTCCCTCCAGTGCCCCCTCGCTTCCTCTAGCGCTGGCTTCGTTGGCACCACTGATTCTCGACCGCGGCTCTTCAAGTTCCCCCTTTTGCCACCACCGGCCCTGGAAATGGTCACAACTAGGTCTTATTTTCAGGGTAGGTCTTATATTTTAGCAATTCCTAAAAATAGTACTAGGTTTTATTTTCGGGGTAGGTCTTATTTTCGGGGAAACAGGGTATGTAGAAAATGATGCTCGTAGTGACAACCACGGATGGCGCCGTGCAGACACAGAGTAGAGACACAAATCACCAGCACTCAATGATATCATCAAAAATGTACATTTAATTGGACGAAACATCACAGTAACAGCAAGCCAACATTTCGGAACCACACAGGGTCCCTTCCTCAGGGCAGAAAAATGTGACCAAATATATTAAAGTGACACTAAACTTAGGAGTTTAATCTTAAAAATACATTCAAGTAGCTTAACTATTAACAACAATGTATCTTATTTGTGTATCACTCGGCTGTAGATCCTTCAATCATCTCTGAATTGGTGCAGACACTGTCCTTCCTTCTGGAGGGGGGCTACTTTTGTTCCTCATGGTCCCCGTGTGTGTTTTAAAGTAGTCACCGCTCCAATCTCACTCCCGTGATGGACTACAATCTCAATACAAATTAGTAAACTAAACATGAGATTGTAGTCCATCACAGGAGCGAGCTTGAAGTGGTGACTACTTTACAACACACAGAAACCATGGGGAACAAAAGTTGCCCCCCTCCCGAAGGAAGGACAGTGTCAGCACCAATTCAGAGATGATTTGAGGATCTACAGCCGAGTGATACACAAATAAGATACATTGTTGTTAATAGTTAGGGTACTTAAATAAATGTTTAAGATTTAACTCGAGTGTAGTGTCACGTTAAGGGTATTTTAATATCTCTTGAAACAGGGTTGCATATATTTTAGGTTTAAGATTTTATATTCAATTAACAAAAAATGATTGGTCTGTGATTTGCTCTTGATTACTCATCATGCTCGTTTGTTTTCTTTTCTTGATCATTTTCTTATAGTTATTAAATGTAAAATGCACATATGTTTATTATAAAAATACGACTATTAATAAAAAAAAATTATACATATTGAATAAACACTCTACATGCATTTATTTTTAACAGCAGTTTCAAATAGTTCATTGGATCCACTTTGCATTAATGATGGACATTTTCACAATTTCACTCTCAAAAATGAATTCCGTTTGTTAGCATTTTATGAATATCCAGATGGCCAATATGTGGCTATTATTGGTGTTTTTTTCATTTATTTGTTTGGCGTGCTCGGAAACATTCTTGTTACTTTAACTGTATGTTGTACTTTGCAGTTGCATACCCCAATGTACTTTTTTTCTATGCAATCTAACAGTCTTGGACATTATATATGTCTCTGCCATCTTGACAAAGCTGCTGTTTATTACAATTACAGGTGATACCGCTATCTCCTACCGAGGATGTTTTACAGAAGTTTTTTTCTATGTTTTTTGTGTTGGCACAGAATTTTTCTTGTTAACTTCAATGGCTTATGATCGATATGTTGCTATTTGCATTCCACTTCGTTACATTCTCATCATGAGCAAAAGAATTTGCTTAGCCCTGAGCTTGTTGTGCACCAGTTTGGGTACCTTTAATGCCATGATGTATGCATTGTTGATATCTAAGTTATCATTCTACAGTCCCAGTGAAGTCAACCATTTCTTCTGTCACATGAAGTCAATACTCAGTGTCTCTTGTAGTGACAGCGAAAGCATTGCGGTTCTAATCAATGTGGATGGTGTTGTTTTGGGTTTTTTCCCCTTTATACTTATTCTTACCTCTTACATGTACATTATATCTACAGTCATGAAGATCCACACATCTTCAGGAAGACTAAAGGCTTTCTCCAGCTGCTCTTCACATCTCACCATTGTTTTATTATTTTGTCTCACATCCCTTACTCTTAACATAAAGCCAGAATCGAGGTTTTCCCAGGAACATGACAAAATGCTCTCTATACTGTACATTGGTGTTGTTCCAATGTTAAATCCCCTGGTATACAGTCTGAGAAACAAGGAAGTCTTAAAAGCCATAAAAAAGTTATATCAAGTCATCAAATAATGTATGTGACAGGGAAAATGTACTAACCACTTAAGCTCTTTGGATGTGTCTGAAACACCCTGGAATTGAAGTGGTTAAAACAAGCTAATTGAAATCATAAGGACATTGAGAGATGTCCTCTGCAGAGTGTGAATCTGACAGTGCACAGCTTTGAGCACTTCTGGTTCAGAGCTTTCCAAAACCTGGCTGAAAAGCCGAGTAGACAGCTGTGAACAGTGGCGGAACTATCGTCATAGCAACCCAGGTGGCCGCTATAGGGCCCGGAGCAGAGGGGGTCCTGGCCTAGACCACGAACAAAGGGGTCCCCCTGATGCCGTGCAGGCCACCGGAACTGTCACTCACAGCTGTAAGGTGGAGTGGTCCAGATTGAGGCCCAGATTACTGACAACAAAAATGTTGCTATGCTGTCCTGTGATTTCTAGTTACACCCCTGGCTGTGAAGCTGTGCTGTGCTCATTAGGCTGGAGCTGAAGACAGCAGAGATATTAGGGGTCTAATATCACATTCTCAGCCATCACGTTCTCAAACAATTCATCCCCACACAGCTACCTTCTCATGTATCACTCGCCCGTCCATTTTACATTGTAAGCCCTCGGGGGCAGGACCCTCCTTACCATCTTGTCTTGAATTGTATTGTGATTGTAATGTCTTCCTTGTATTGTAAAGCGCTGTGCAAACTGTTGGCGCTATATAAATCCTGAATAATAATAATAATAGACCACTGATGTCTCCATAAAGAGTGTCTTTGAGCTACTCAATGCTTTAACATAGGATGTTGTCAGTAAAAAATAGAAAAAACATTAAAAATGTAAAAAAAATAAAAATAACAAAACATTTTTGAAGAACATTTTCACCCTGCTCACACAATGTGCATGTATAGTGCATGTGTATATAAACAATTGCGCAACATATATTGGATATCGCCATGCTCACAGGAGGAAGAAAAATTATTGTAGGTCCCTCATTTATGGTTAACTCCATAGTGATGATTTGTAAATCTGTCTGCATGCGGGTGCAGGCTGTCCATAGACTTACTTTGTGTCTCTCCTCTTCTCCCGGCTGAACATCTGAACTGCGCATGCGCCCACCCCAAGATCCTCCCAAGATGCAGCCGCCTGAGATTTTTCAGATTTTGGTTTAATAACCCTTTAACCTTTGCTACCCCTGCACTGCAAGAGTTAACTGCTGATTTTTGTCAAAGTGACCCAAAAAAGTTGTAATCATCTGAACCTTAGCTTGTTCTGGTCCTTCCACCCTCTCTATGATCTGTAAATCATCACATTCCATATACTGTGTATAGACGTGAGGACACTGAGGTACATTCCAATGCTGCAGTGTAGTAGACAGGCCTGGATTCCCCACAAGGCCACCGAGGCCCGGCCTCGGGGCGGCAGGGCACCGAGGGGCGGCACCGGTGTGGAATCCCCCGAGTTCCGGGTGCCGAGGGGTAAGTGTGGGAAAGCCGTGTACGTTTACAAGTGATCTCGGCAATGTCGCCGAAATCACTTGTAATAAGTTTGCAGCCGGTCCCCCCTGCCCCTACCTCTCTCCTCGCTTGCATCGTCCGCTGGGCTCAGTCCTCCCGCAGCCGCTGAATCTCTGCTCCAAGTAGCTGCGGTGAGCATGCTGTGTAGTGAGAGGGGAGAGCCGTCTTCCCCTCTCTGCTGTCACAGGAGTTCTAGCACAGTGCTAGAACTCCTGTCCTGGAGGTGACGGGTTCAATAAAGAGAACATATCACCTCCAATTGCTATCACACAGGAGATTGTTAGCTCCTGTGTGATAGCAATAAAGTTAAGTGGAAAAAAAAATTGATAACAAAATTATTAAATAAATAAAAATTTAAAAAAATAATAAGCAATAATTAAATAAAAAAATAAACAGGTGATTAAAAAGTAAAAAATAATAAGAAACAAATTATTTTTAAAAATAAGAAAATAGTTATAAAAAATAAACAATAATAAGATTAAAAAAATGATAAAAGTAAAAAAGTAAACAATAAGATAAATATAAATGTAAAACAGTAAAAAGAAACAATAAAAAAAAAATAAAACTAACCCTGCTGCCCTGCCATCTGGTTGCCATTCTCCATTGATGGGGGGGGCGCATTGTGGAGCCTGGCCTTGGGGCGGCAGGGAGAGTAAATCCGGCCCTGGTAGTAGAAGAGATGCTTCTGTGATAGGAGAAGCAGGAAGCTGGCTCTGTGGTTCAGTTGAGTATAACTTTTTTTTACCACCTAGACAGAATGGAGCACTTAACACTTGCCGTGCAAGGCTAGTCATACTGCAAGGGTTATGAAAAATTTGGCCTCAGTTCTTTAATTTTTGCAGCATTTTTGAAGACATACTTTTTTGAAAAATCTCAGTACAAATTAGTAAACTGAACATGAGATTGTAGTCCATCACAGGAGTGAGCTTGGAGCGGTGACTACTTTACAACACACACAGGGACCATGGGGAACAAAAGTAGTCACCCTCCAGAAGGAAGGACAGTGTCAGCACCAATTCAGAGATGATTGGAGGATCTACAGCCGAGTGATACACAAATAAGAGACATTTTTGGTAATAATTAGGGTACATGAATGTATTTTTACGATTTAACTCCGGAGTTTAGTGTCACTTTAAGTTTACTGTGCCTTTAACACACATTCAGTGATGTAAATCTGTGTTTATTTCCTATGTTACCCATTTAGAAATACACCCATAGGGCCTTATGGGATCATTTTCCAAGACCTCTGTGAATACATCTTTGTTATATAAAAAACGATGATATTTCCAATTAAATGAATTATGTGAACATGGCAGCAACTAACATCACAGGTAAACTGCATTGCTTGTGCTGATAGCCACAGATGAGGTAGTATCGGCAGGTTGTAGGCTCCCTAACCATGGAAATACAATATGCCCGGTGTGCTGGGCTGGGATCTTTGAGGAGGGACTGTGCCTGTTTAACAGTCTAAACAATAAATGAATAAGTGAGGCTTTCCCCATGAATTACAGAAGCAGTGCCGATAAATGGCCTACTGTAAATCTGTTTAAAATAATAATACTGGTTTGCAGCAATTGAATTTATTTTAGATCAAACTACACAATCTATACAACTCTGTGATTAGATTAAACTAAAATTCTTGATAGCTGGAATTTATAAATAGCTGGAATTGTATCCTGCCAGAACTTTTGCTCTCATAAAAAACAATGTTTTATTTATAAAAACCTGGTAGGGAAATTAAGGAAATTCTCTACTAATCTCCATAAATTAACTGATTACCTAAATTCTTTGTATGCGCTAATTTGAAGACGAAATAAAAACAATATTGTGGGAAAAAAATATATATATATATTGTGACATAAGGAAAGGAGAAGTCATTGAGGGGCGGTATATTTCCCCTCGCTTTCTATTCTATGTACAGGAGTAGCGGAACCCAGACCAGGTTTTCTGTTTGACTCAATAATCCAGCTCAGGTTTTGTGCCTCTCACCTGGATTGTTAATTGCTTAACGATTGCTTATCCAGGTGAGATAAAAGGGGGAAGGCTGAAGCAGGATGTTGCTCTGGTCTGGGACTCAGAGAGCATTCTGAGAGAGCTACAAGGTGGATGGTTGTGAGGAGAAGGTTGCGGAAAGTCCTTTTTGTTTTGTGAGGTGGCTGAGATAAGCTCTCCCCCTGGTAGATAGGAATAATTTGTCATAAGTGTGATGATTATGGCTTACAGCTCATGAATCCCAAGAATCCCAAGAACCCCAAATCCACAATCTCAGAAAAGTAGATTATTACATGCAATCAATAAAACAAGGATTGTACATAGAACAATATCGGACCTCTGAAAAGTACAAGCATGCATATCTACTCAGTACTTGGTTTGGGCCCCTTTTGCAGCACTTACTGCAATTACTTTTGCACGATACTCTAATTATTCGAGTTTCACCTGTGTGTATATATATATATATATATAAAATATCTCAATCACAGACTAAACCATTGACTAGAAGCCAATATCAGTTTCATAGACTTAAGATCACAAAATTTGAAATAGAGATAATTTTTACAGCAGCTGAAATTTCTCTAATTTAATTTTGATGCTAACACTATATAACCGAATGATCAGAATAAAGGATTTAGTCAGATATATATGGCTAGCATAAATTGCTTAAAGATAGATGTGAATCTATACTTTACCACTAATCTGGACATTCTTTGGTCTCAGTGATGTCCAGCCTCAGTTAATTTAGGGACAGGAGTTCTTTGTCTTTTTCTTTGTGTTGATGTTCAGGTTCTCTTCCAGTCTTTCCTTCTCCCTGTTCAGTCCTCGTTGTCTTTAGTCTCCCTTCTACCAAATTTCTCTATCCTTTTACTACCTAAACTTTTGGGAGCGAAAGATGCTATTTTATCTTAACCATGATGTCACTACTCGTCTCACTTTACACCAAATTATACCCACAATTTCCTGAAGGAGGCAGTATTGGTCTAGGAATCATTAGAAAATATATGATGGTGAATAGTTCTTTGTCCTTTGTCCAGCCTGAGACATGGCATCTTCATTTATCTTATAGTCCGGTACAATTGGTACCATTGTCAGTCTTTATCTTGTTATTGTCTGTTCTAACTGGACCCCCAACATTTATAACCTGGGAATCTAAGATATTAAAAGTCTGAGAATTTCTGTTATTAGACTCTTTTGTCTTCAAAGCATGAACTTAAAGTCATCTTTATTCTGCAAAATAAGAGAGAAACAACATGGCTTCCAGTATTCTCATGTTACATGATGTATAGATGTTAAGTCTAGGTCTCACACTTTTTTTTTTATTGTTCTGACAAAACACTAGTATGCTACAAAAAAATCATTTTTTTTAATAAATACATCAAAAGGTTGACTAAATTTGCTGACCTCAAGGCAATCAGCTAAACACACAGGTGAAATACATATATATGGGAGCTGTTTTACCTACCACAGGATTTGTCTGTGAAGGTTCTCATTCATCCAGGTCATGGTATATCTGTGAAAATGAAATCAAGGCAACTGGACTTGCTGTCTTTCTTGAAGACGTTTTAAATGGCCATCCGACTACGGTAGCTTTCTCAATTCAGAATGACGTCTACAAAAATTATCTGGGGATATATATATATATATATATATATATAGTGAATGTTGCTCCAATCAACATAATCTGTTTATCACAACCAGCATGGGGTCAAGGTGTTGATTGACTTTTCATATAAGCTTTAATCATGCAAATTTAATCAGCACCTTACCTCCATGAGATCACAGACCTCATGCTAGTTATGAGACACAGATTATGTTGATTGGCGAGCAACATTCACCATATTTATTCCCAGAGACTTTTTGTACAAGTCAGACTGAATTGACAAAAGCTAGTCAGATGACCAGTGAGACGTCTTCAAGAAAAATACAGCAAGTCCAGTTGCCTTGATGTATTTTTACAGATCTACTAAAGGAATTGTATTTCTGTCCAGTAAGTCCTGAGATTTAATCATCTCTGCCCTGTCTGCCACAGGAGGAGAGGCAGTCTGAGCTCTGCTACCTTGTTTCCCCGAAAAAAAGACACTGTCTTATATTTTTTTTTCAACGAAAAAAGACACTAGGTCTTATTTTTTCGGGGGATGTCTTATTTTTACCTGGCTGCAGCTGTCCGCCCTCTGCTCTGATGCTGTCCACTTCAACCCCACTGGCTATGCCGCGCTGTGCCTGCTGGGAAATGTAGTCTTCAACGGCAGCCGAGACAGACAGGTGGGTGTGCGGACGGACATGCGTGCGGGCAGGGGGAGGAGGGAGGGAGCTGCGGCCGGTCTTCACAAGTAAAAATCAGTTATATGTGCAGCTACCCCGAAAGTAAGACCTAGGGCTATCTTCAGGGATTTCTTTAATATAAGACCTACCACCGAACTAGGTCTTATTTTCGGGGTAGGTCTTATATTACAGAAATCTCTGAAGATAGCGCTAGGTCTTACTTTCGGGGAAACACGGTATGTAGTAGCCTGTAATTTTAAATTACACTACTTACACTGCTTCTTTTTTTCAAAATATTTTTATTGATATTGCAAAGAACACAGAGCTGCATTTTTTTTAATTGCAGTCAGTTATTTACATAGTGCCAACAACTTACGCACATTCACATCAGTCCTTGCCTATATGGAGCTTACAATCAAAGGTCCCTATTCATCTATACAATGTCTTATTTAGAGAGGAGCCAAGTAACCTTCCAGCATGCTTTTGGAGTGTGGGAGGAAACCGGAGTACCCGGAGGAAACCCACACAAGCACAGGGAGAACATGCAAACTCCTTGCAGACAGTGTCCTGGCAAGGATTTGAACCAGGGGCCCCAAGTGCTGCAAGGCAGAAGTGCTAACCACTAAGTCACTTTACCTTATCTACCTGGCAGTCAGTTTTAACAATGAAAGCTGCATGGTAACATGTAAAAACTAGGCATGCACTGAAATTTCGATCGCCAAAATATTTCGTCTGCACAAAATATTTCGGCTGAAAATGGTACTATGGGTAAAATGGTGATAGTGTCCTAATGGCCAAAATTGCATCCGAAAAGTCAGTGCATCCTAATCGCTTCTCTCCTCCCCACTGAACACCGGTCTGTGTCCCCTGCGATGCCAGCTGCTCTCCCTGCCTGTGCCAGCAGAGGCAGCAGGGATCCAAGGGGATTCAGAGGCTCCAGCTGTCAGCGCCCAGCAGGGAGGAGAGGGCTGTCAGGAGGCCGAGTGGGGCAGTGCGGGAGGAGAGGGCTCTCAGGAGGCTAAGTGGGGCAGTGCGGGAGGAGAGGGCTGTCAGGAGGCCGAGTGGGGCAGTGCGGGAGGAGAGGGCTGTCAGGAGGCCGAGTGGGGCAGTGCGGGAGGAGAGGGCTGTCAGGAGGCTGAGTGGGGCAGTGCGGGAGGAGAGTGCTGTCTTTTTAAATAAAATTTTAAAAGATTTTATGGTATGTGCGTTATCCTTTTTTTATTGGTGGTTTATTATCCTGGTCACGTGATTTGATTGAGTGATTCTGGTGAGTGGGGAGCACTGATGTTTGATGAAGCTAGGACGGATTTACTAAAAGTTTTTTTTCTGAATTATATGGATTATGATTATTTATTTATATTGTTACATTAATATTTTTGGGTTATATTTGTCTTACATTTTTTGTGCACATTTTAATAAGGACTGTTTATTGGTTTTTCTTCATCTCTCGACCACAGTATTACAGATCTGTTGGTCCTTTACTGCAGCTGTCATTTATTATTCACTTATATACTCAATATTGGAAGGGGTAACATCCATAAGCGTGAATACTCACATTATTTTAAGGATGTAGAGCGTGTTACCAGCACTCAGCGATCAGAAATAATCGCTGAGTTTTAGTAAATAACTGAAGACATAGGGGTCTATTCACGAAGCAGCCGAAGGATCTAGCCGTAGCTTCGGCTGATCCTTCGGCTAGCTTCGGCCCCAGGACCCCTTCGGTTCAGTAGAACCGAAGGGCTGCTGTACGGGTTATTCACTATAGCTCGTACTGCTCCCAAACTTGGCCGAGCGGCTCAGTCGAGCCGAACGCATATGCCTCGGCTGAGCCGCGCTGAAAGCCAAAGCTGGCCGAGCGGCCGTGTCAGAATTGAAAAGAAAAAAAAATGTATCATAGAAATGCATTGCTAGATTCCTATTGGCTATTTCAATTTGCAATAGCCAATATCAAACTAGCTATTGTACCCGCCCTCTGCTGCAGTTCTCCATCAGGTCCCCACTAGTGATTGACAGCAGCAGAGGGCAGGTACAATAGCTAGTTTGCTTTTGGCTATTGTAAATTGAAATAGCCAATAGGAATCTAGCAATGCATTCCTATGGTGAAATTTTTGTTTCTTTTTTTTTTTGACGGCAGCAGAACTGCCGGCCAATAGAAAACAGTTGGGCGGAGCTAGCTGTCACTGCTAGATCCGCACAATCGTTTTCTATTTCTTTTTTTCTACCTTTTTAACTATTTTTCTGTTCTGCTCGGTCCCACAGAAGGACCGAACAGCATCGAGTAGCCTGCCGGAGGTTTGGCTTAGCCGATCCAGATGTTGTATCGGCCGAGTCGAACTCCTTCTGCACTTCGGGTCGGCCGAACATGCTGAGCATGTTCAGCTGACCCGAAGCCACCCAATGTACAGCTGATTTCAGCCGATATACGGTTGAAATCAGCCTTAAGAGCCTGAAGTGAATAGCCGAACAGCGTTCGGCTCATTTCGCTTTAGGTGGGTCATTAACTCGGTTGCCTACGGCAGCTTAGTGAATAGACCCCATATTGTGGTTACTGTTTCCCCAGTTATAAATGAACAGGAAGTGCTCTACACCACTTCCTGTTCATTCAGTTTATGAATGGACAGGGGCACTCAGAGACTATAGACTTCCTGTTCATTCATAAAAGGGGCTGCAGAAAAAGAGTTTTAGGACTCTGTGTCCTCAATGTCTTTTTCTATTTTTAGACCCCTTATATTTCCCCAAAGCCCTTAACTGTAAAGTAAGAAGAAAAAAAATTAGAACATTTTAAAATGATTTTAGCAAAATGTAATAATGGTTGGGAAAAAAAGTCATTTTTCGGTTTCGGCCTGACAATGTTTTTATTTTCGGTTACGGTCTAAAAAATGTATTTCGTTGTATCCCTAGTAAAAACAAAATTATAATTTTCAATCCTGTTATAATGTTTTCTTCCAGGTCCAAATATTTCATTCGATCTATGCAAAAATAGGAATGAAACTGTCCATAGAGCTACACAACATAAGACGTTGCACCTGCTGGCATTTTCCATATATCCCAGAGTTCAGATTATCATTTCTGTGATTGTCTTATTCATGTACATTCTCTGTATACTTGGAAACTTGCTTGTAGCTATAATAGTATGTCTGACACCCCGGCTGCATACTCCCATGTACTTTTTTCTGGGCAACCTTACATTCCTAGATATTGTGTATGTGTCTGTAATCTTGCCAAAGCTGCTGGCCATCAGTATGATAGGTGACACCAGTATCTCCTATCCGGGGTGCTTTACACAAATATTCTTCTACGTTTTCTCTATTGGAACAGAATTTTTCCTGCTGACCTCTATGGCTTATGACAGATACGTGGCCATTTGTATTCCATTACACTACGTCATGATGATGAACAGAAGGACATGTTTGATATTGGCCGTATTTTGTTGCACTATTGGGACTTTTAACTCGCTTATGTACGCAGTGCTTATATCACGGTTATCGTTTCCCAGTTCCAGTGAAATCAACCATTTCTTTTGCCATATGAAGTCAGTACTCCGTATCTCTTGCAATGACAGCACCAGTATTGCAATCTTAATTACTGTTGATGGTATTGTTTTAGGGTTTGTGACCTTCATGTTGATTCTCACATCTTACATGCGTATCATATCTACGATTCTAAAGATTCATACCACCGCCGGGAGGCTAAAAGCCTTTTCCAGCTGCTCCTCTCACATCACCATCGTTGTTTTATTTTGTCTGACGTCTCTCACTCTGAACATGAAACCGGAAACAGAGTTCTCTCAGGAACAGGACAAAATACTTTCAATGGTGTATATTGCTGTAGTTCCAATGTTAAATCCACTAGTATATAGTCTGAGAAATAAAGATGTTCTAAAAGCTATAAATGAATTGAGAAAATAAAAAATTAGAGATGGGGCCAGTCACATCATCAGTAAATATAACAAATACAACCTGTGAACGTTGTAAACATGAAAGACTGTAAAGCTGAACAAAGAAAATATAGCAACAAGCATTGAACCCGGATTTGCTAAAGTGCCAAGTTTACAAATGATTACTGATGTTATTTTTTTTAGCTCCCGTTCACACCTAGCCATTTTGTCGCTCAAAGCTAAACAGGAAAAAAAAACGCTCAAGGCCAGCAATCCCATTCACTTGAGCACGACAAAACATTCAAGACAAGGGATCCCATTCATTTCTATGGCCCCTGTTCACACCTAAGCATTCTGGTGTGTGTTTTGTTGCACAAAGTTTCATACCAGGCCACATGCCCTCAGCACTGGGAGGGTGCTTTTCCAGGGTCGCCCCTGGAAAAACACTTTTCCCCATGCCGATGGGGACATGGTCCTCTTCCCCACAAGCCCTGGGGCGTTGGTTGTGGGGGTGTGGGCAGAGGGCTTATTCACATCGGGGTTGCCCCTGGAAAAACACTTCCCCATGCCGATGGGGACATGGTCCTCTTCCCCACAAGCCCTGGGGCGTTGGTTGTGGGGGTGTGGGCAGGGGGCGTATTCACATCAGGGTACCCCTTTAATAAATGGGCACCCAAATACGCTCCCCCCCTTGTGAGTGAGTAAGGGGTACTTGTACCCCTACCTATTCACTATAGGGTTAAAAAAATGGAAATAAAAAAAACAGACTTTTGGACAAAAATCCTTTAATTGAAAAAAAACCACAACAAAGGATTGGAAAAAAAATGGATCCACGGACGTAATTCAGGGTCAATCACAACTTCCAGCATTGTCCACGACTATGACGACTTGACAAAATAAATAATAAAACAATAAAAAATAAATATGTGTACAGTTTCACGTCATCTGACAGGTGAGCCATGATTGGGCAAAGTCATCATGACTTTGCCCAATCATGGCTCTTACAGAGTACTGACCCCTGACTGGGCAAGGTCTTGCACCTGACCTACGGTCAGGTGCAAGCCTTTAACCAATTAGGGCTTCACAAGGTGCATTGCCGCCGTGCACCCTTATAGTTCGTGTGTTTGGTGAACACACGAACTAGCAATGCCCGAGTCGAACTCATGTTCGACTCGAACATCCAGCCCAACTCTAATTGCTATGATTTGCAAATCTCATAAAATAATATTTTATTCACAACAGAAAACATATCAAATGTTTAAACTGAGAAAATGAACATTTTAAGAAAAAAATAAGGTAGCAATACGATGGCAGCAATACGTCTCAACAAAGTTGGGACAGGGCAACAGAAATCTGGCAAAGTAAGTGGTACTAAAGGTGGCCATACACTTTACAACCCTCGCAATACTTTTGTCTTGCGAGGGTTGTAAAGTACCTAAAAAAACGTACGATCAGCCTATCTTGGACAGGCAGATCGTACTTTCGATCATTGCGAAGACTGCAATGAGGGGCGAGCTTCGATGACTGCAAACGGGCAGTGTGTGCGAGCGCACACCGGCCCGTTCGGCAGTTGTCGAACAAGCAGGCCACTAACTCGACGAGAATCGTACGATTCCCGGCGGGTTTTCCAGCCTGCTTGTTCGACGGAAGACGTGCGAACGTACAGTAGAAACGGTCGCACGCCTTCCATACACTGCACAATTATTGTACGATTGCGGGATTCCCCATGATTCTCATACGAGAATCGTGCAGTGTATGGGCACCTTAAGAAGGAAGAGCTGAAAGAAGATTTTGCAACTAAATAGGTTAATTGGCAACAGGTCAGTAACATGAATGGGTATAAAAAGAGCATCTTAGAGAGTCAGAGTGTCTTAGAAGTGAATATGGGCAGAGGTTCACCTCTACCCGTGATCTTCAGGCCCTCTGACAGCACTGCAATAAAAACAATCATGATTCTGTGATCGACGTCACTGCATGGGCTCAGGAATACTTCCAAAAATCACTGTCTGTGAACACAGTTTGCCGTGCCGTCTAAAAATACAAGTTAAAGCTCTATCAGGCAAAGAAGAAGCCATATCTGAACATAACCCAGAAACACCACCATCTTCTCTGGGCCAAAGCTCATTTCAAATGTTCTGTCACAAAGTGGAAAACTGTTCTGTGGTCAGACAAATCGAAATTTGACATTCATTTCAACCATGGGTGCTGCGTCCTCTGGACTAAAGAGGAGACTGACAGAGCAGGCTTGTTATCAGCACCCAGTTCAAAAGCCTGCTTCTCTGATGGTATGGGGGTGCATTAGTGCGTATGGAATGGACAGTTTACACATCTGGAAAGACACCATCAGTGCTAGAAGTTTTATAAAGGTTTTAGAGCAGCATATCCTCCCATCCAGACAGCATCCTTTTCAGGGAAGGCCTTCTATATGTTAGCAGGACAATGCTAAACTGCATACTGCATCTATGACAACAACATGGCTTTGTACTAGAAGAGTCTGGGTGCTTAACTGGCCTGCTTTCAGTCCAGACTTTTCACTAATTGAAAATATTTGGCTAGGGGCGTAAATAGAAATCACAGGGCCCCATACCAAAATTTTGTATGGGGCCCCATGGTTGCTAATTATGCCACTTGCAGAGCCCACCTGATATACCAAACAGCCCACCTGAGAGTGACCCTGCAGAGCCCACCATAGATTTCCTATGGTGGGCTCTGCAGGGTCTGAGATGGGCTCCACACCTCTTATCTGCCAGCGCTGTCCGCCTCTCTTCCATCCCTGGGCCCCACCTGCTCTTAGGTCGCTGGCTAGTGATGTAAGAGGAGGCGGGGTTTCTCTTAGGCGGGCCCCGCCTCCTCCTTCACTGCGAACGCCGGCCTCTTCTGCCGCAGCTGCTGGCTGTCACTGACACAGCTTCGCAGCAGCTGTGTGGGAAATCAGTGATCTGCACAGCCGCTGCTGAGCTTCGTCAGTGACAGCCAGCACCCATACATGCCTAGATCAGGGGTAGCAAACCACCGACCCTCCAGCTGTGGTGGAACTACAAATCCCATGAGGCATTGCAAGATTCTCACAGCCACAGACATGACTCCCGAAGAGAGATGCATCATGGGATTTGTAAGTTTCACCACAGCTGGAGGACCGGAGGTTTGCTACGCCTGTCCTAGATTGTTCACTTCTCCTGCCTTCTCCAACCTCTTCACCCTTTTGTGCACAACCCTGTGATTTTTTCATTTTACATTGGTGGTCAGTGAGGGAAATATCCCTTTCATTTGTACAGCCTGCACACTGATTACTAATTAAAGGGGCATTCTTGCCACTGATTTTCAATGTAATAGACATGCCTACTTCTACTGACTACCAATGTAAGGGGACATTCACAAACCCCCCTTACATTCCGCCTCAGTAATTGAAAGAATGTCCCTTACACAGGCGGTCAGTGGGAAAAATGTTAAATTCTTTCCACTATCTACCAGTGAACGGGGCACTTTTGCTCCTACTAAATATAAATGTAAGGGGTATTCTTTCTTTCTTTCACTGAACACCATTATTTAGGGTAATTATAAATGTCCCCAACATTGACCAATTGACTATCAGAGAGAAAAATGCCCTGATAATCTCAGTGAGAACCAGCTTGTGGGTCATTTCTTGAAGACAAATAATTACATTTGTGATAGGCGTCCGCTTACCTGTATGAACTACGCATCAGGTACCATAACAAATACTCTGAAGCACTGATAAGCAATGATACTGACCTGAGGTGTGCCATGGTCCGGGTGGACAGTAATGCCAAATAAGGGGGCAAACACAAACAGTTTAGAGTTAATGTATATCTTTATTCGTAACTACATTAAGTTGCCAGTTTTGAAAAGGCCTCGGCCATTTCCACATGCGGATCCGGTATGTACCTGCTGAAACAGGACGAAGTCCACCTGCCTAGATGTTTAATTACGTGGGCCGAGACACCATGCCTGGAGGCGGCCGAGGCTGCCCCTATGTGGAAAGAGTGCCCTGAATATAGCTGGGGGTCTACCCCTAACTGGCCGAGAAGCAAGCGCACATGGCTAATGAACTGCCTTGCTGTCAGTGGAGCAATCGAAAATGGCAGCAATGGACTCTCCAGTGACCCTCGGGACAGCCAGGACATAAGACTATCTAATACTGACACCAGGCATCACGCGTTGCCTGGAAGGGTAGAACTTAAATTCTGTGGGGGCACCGACCTGATTCGTTTTGCACCGTTCCAGAGATAACAAGTAATGATCGGGAAAACAGACCAATAGTTTATTCCGTAAGGAAATGGATTTGCGGCTGGAGCAGGTTAACTCACCTGGCCTAAGAAATCCATAAAACGCTAGATAAATGGACGCCTTTATAACCAAGCTTTGCATGACCCCAAAAGGAGACCTGTCCAACATTCCTGACATGACCCTCAACATGCGACTAGATATGGGCAGTCTGGTATGGCGGGCCTGACGACCGGATTTCTGAATGCCCTTCAAGATAGCCTGAACCGGATGAGCCAAGAATAAGGACGGTTTATCCGGGTATATTAAACCCAAAAAATGTTGGACACCTGCTAAGTACAGCCGAATAGTGTTGTAAGCCAGTTTGACATCGGTATGACAAAATGCAATAAAGGCCAAAATATATGCAACGCTACTGGGATCTGAAGTAACGTGTTTGGTCCGGAATAGACTAAACGTCTTCCATGCTACTTTATACGCTTTGCCTGTATTGCTGGAAAGAGAATTGTTGATGAGCTTGGCTGCCTTAAGTTGATGACTCTCTAGTCCAGAACCAGATGACTGAAAGCAGGTACTGCCGTGGGGATAACGTCCACATCTGGTCTCTGTTGGAAAAATACCTGTAATTTTAACCGAGATAATGCGTCAGCAGCTACGTTATGCACACAAGGAATAAAATAACAGATGACGTTGAACTTATGCTGAAGTGACAGCCATACTAATCTGCGAAGAAACAACTTGATGACCAGATTTTTGGATCTACCCCTATTGATGATGTCTGCTGTGGCGAAATTGTCCGTATGAAATATCACTGTTTGGCCGGACCATGATGGGAGGAAGTTTGAAAAAACGCTGGAATACCTTTCACCTCCGTCGGCCAGCGGCTGTAGAACCAATGATGGCCGAAAATGGCTGCAAAGCCTGAAGATGCTGCCGCATCCTTAACTACTTGTGGTGACATGTGCGATGCTTGGGGGATGAACAAGGAGATACCATTCCAGTGTTGCAAAAACTGATCCCACATAACTAAGTCAGCACGCCCAGCCCTGTCGATGTGTACCATTGACTGCTCCGGAGCCGCAGGAAGTAATGCAAGCAGCCCTGAAATTAAAGCCCTGCCTTGTGGAATAATGCGCATGGCAAAGTTCAACATGCCTAGTAATGACTGTAACTCCCTTCTGGAACATGCCGGAGATATGACTAGTGAATGCATGGTGCGTTTAAACTAGTTGTTTTTTTTATCCGAAATATGGAATCCGTTAACGGATTTTGGATCCGAATTTCGTATTTCGTATTCAAAAAAAACTCATCAACTCCAATATTAACAAAGGTATTTTGCTTTTTAACTTCATCATAACTAATCTTCGTAACGGAACGAAATTCCGTCAACGGAATTTCGTATTTCCTGCCTGTATTGTAATGCAACTCTCAGCAGCAGAAGAGAAAATCTCTGATTGGTCAACCAAACGAAATACGAATTCCGTTAAAGGATTTCGGATCCGAATTTTGGATTTCGAATAAAAAAAAAAACTCATCAACTCCAATATCAACAAAGGTATTTTGCTTTTTAACTTCATCATAACGAATGTTCGTAACGGAACGAAATTCCGTCAACTGAATTTCGTATTTCCTGCCTGTATTGCAATGCAACTCTCAGCAGCAGCGGATCCGTATTTCGTATTTTGGAATAAAAAAAAAATCTTGTCATGTTGTTCAACTTCATTTACAGGGGTAATATTTTTTTTTAATTTATTTCGTTTTATTAGTTTTCAAAATTAAATACACGTATCACGTCACATTGACATGGTACTTCATTTCAAATTCAGGCAATTGGTAACAGTAACATAAAGGCTAGATACCATGTAGAACACATATATCGACTCACACAGAGAGAAGGAGAAAACATTGGGAGGAGGGGGGGGGGCAGTCAGGTCAAGACCTTGCTCTCAAATCAGCATGTATAGCAGTGGGAAATAATCAGTACAAGTATTCAGCATATACGACAATGACTTCTGGTACTCTCTCTAGCCAACCCCATCCCAGCCGTGTGTGCCTGGTATTATCCTTGGGTAGGGCTGAGAGAAGGTCACGTATTGATATCTCAGAGATCACCTGTGTTGATCCCGCTCAGTTGTCCAACTGGGCGTGGTTCTTTGGGACACGTATATAGGATTTATAAGTGTCCGTGTTCTTGAAGGCGAGCCAGCAGGCCCATCTTTTGTAAAAGGAAGGGTAAGAATCCTTAACGGTGTGCATTAGTTCTTCCAATAATCCAGTGTTGTCAATCTTGCGAAACCAATCCTGTATTGAGGGAACTTGGGCGGATCTCCAATGTCTAGGAATTAGTGATTTGGCCGCATTTAACAAGAGTGGTACCATCGACTTCTTATACGATCGGATTGAGTCAGTGGTAGGGTGGAACAGGCACACCCAGGGGTCTAACGGGAGTTGTTCTCCACATATGTGGTGAATTAGTGGAATGACCTGTGACCAATATGGTCTTATCAGGGGACACTCCCACCAAATGTGGGCAAACGAACCTGGATTCCCACACGACCGGCAACAATGAGGATCTAGGAGGGGATTAGCTGCATGTAATCTGGTGGGGACATAGTACCACCTAGAGAGTAGTTTGTAATTTGTTTCCAACATTGGTATGTCTATCGAGGAGGTCGTTACCAGGGCTAAAATTTGCGATCTTTCATCTGGGGTGAGGATTCGATGCAAGTCTGATTCCCATTTTTGTAGATATGGTGGAGGGGAGTCATGTTCCAATTTAAGTAGGGCCTTGTAAAAGTAGGAGAGACAGTGGGTGGGCCCAGATTTGGAGCTAAGTATAGTTTGAAAAAAGGTAAAGTCTCAGGGTCTTCTGAGTGGCTTCGGTACAGTACTAATGAAGTGAGATAGCTGGCGGTGTTTCCAGAAATCCAGGGGTACCCTTCCCCAGCGGGCCCTTAGGTCAGTTAGGGAGAGTAAAGTGTCGCCATCTAATACATCACACAATTTCAGGGTAGAGGAGTCCGTCCACCGTGCAAAGGATCTGTCCACCTTTCCCGGTGGGAAGTAGTCAGAGCCCTGCAGGAGGCATGAGGATTGAGTTGTGGGGCCAACGGTACCTGCGGTGCAAGCGGTCCCAGGTGTGCAACGTGGAGGAGGTCAGAGGCAAGGTGGTAGAGGCCAGAGGCCTCCACTTAGTGGGTAACCAGATCACCTCAGACAGGGAAGCACCACTGGCCGCAGATTCCAAGGGCACCCAACCCTTTCCCAGGCCCCCAAATACCCAGTCCACCACTCTCACCATCTGGACCGCTGCATGGTAGATTCGGAAATCAGGGAGGGCCAGCCCCCCGTTCCGACGGGTCCTAACTAGTATCCGACCCGATATCCTAGGAGCGCGGTGCTGCCAGATGTAGGTAGAGATTATCCTGGTGAGGGTCCCGAAGTAAGAGCTCGGTAGGGCTATAGGGAGCATCTGGAACAAAAACAGAACTTTGGAAAGGATCATCATCTTCACAGAATTGATCCTGCCTACCCAGGGTAAGGAGCGCACCGTGAAGGAGGCCAGATCCGTTTTTACCAGGTTCAGGAGGGGGATAAAGTTAAAACGGAAGAGATCTTGGGGTCTGCGAATTAGGTGGATGCCTAAGTATCGGAGTGAGTGAGGGCGCCATTGAAAGGGAAAGTGGGGGAGGAGTGCTCGGGTTTCGTCTTGCGCCAAAGTTAAGTTGAGGATCTCCGATTTCCCCATGTTAATTTTAAAGTTGGTAAGGGAGCCGTACTCGTTGAGTGCTGTCAAAATTTGGGGCAGGGATATTCGTGGGTTTCGGACATAAAAAAAGATGTTGTCTGCGTATGCCGCCAATTTGAATTCGAATGCAGGTGTTTGTATGCCCTGGACCTCTGGGTTGCCCCTTATGGTGGCCAGCAGCGGTTCCAATGAAATAGCAAATAGGAGGGGTGATAAGGGGCCTCCCTGTCTCGTGCCATTATATAGAGTAAAAGAGGGGGACAGGGACCCATTAATGCGGATTTTAGCAACAGGATTGGCGTACAGAGCTGAAATCCACTCCATCATCCGGGAGCCCAGACCCAGGTGGGACAGGGTGGCGAGGAGAAAATCCTACGCCACCCTGTCAAAAGCTTTCTCTGCGTCGGTGGAGAGGAGAAGCATGGGGGACTTTTGTTCTCTGGCGATGTGTATTAAGGAAAGAGATTTAAGGGCGTTATCCCTGGCTTCCCTGCCAGGGATAAAGCCCACCTGATCCGGGTGAATCCAGGATGGGAGGAGCGGATACAGCCTGTTCGCCAGGATCTTAGCATACAGTTTGGTGTCTACGTTCAGCAGCGAGATAGGGAGGTAACTGGCACAGTTCGAGGGTTCTTTTTCTGGTTTGGCTATTACCGTTATGTGGGCCAGGAGTGACTCTGGGCGCATGGGGGAGTTTGTGGAGATTGTATTAACATAAGTGCAGAAGTGACGGGCCAGGATGTCTTGAAAACGTTTATAGTAAAGTAGGGTAAACCCATCTGGGCCCGGGCTTTTGCCTAGAGGGGTGGAGGAAATTACTGACTTAAATTCCGCCTCGGTGATATCCGTTTCTAGGGCTGAGAGGGACGATTCAGGTACCCTGGGCAGGGAGGCTTGCTGTAGGTAAGTGTTGATCCTGTCCAGTTTGGATGCGATAGCTGCTGGGCCTAGTGAAGTAGACACCTGATATAGTTCCTGGTAATAGTCGCGGAAGACTTTCGCAATGCCTGAGGTGGCGTGCGCCATTGATCCCGATTTGGCCCTGATCTTAGAGATGAAAGTGGCAGATTGCTTGGTTCTTCGCGCCATGAGTCTACCCGGCTTACCCCCTAGTTCGTAATATTTGCGTGCGACAGTGTTGAAGGCTCGCGTGGTGTTCTGCTCCAATAGAAGCCTCAGTTCATCGCGTTTAGCCAGGAGTTCCCTGAGAACTCCCTGATCTGGGAGACTTTTGTGGGACGTTTCTAGCCGTTGGATCTCTGAGAGCAGCACCGTCCTGGCCGCTATCCGCTCCCGTTTGCGCTTGGCCCCCACAGCTATCAGCCTGCCGCGCATGACCGCCTTGTGGGCTACCCATGTGCAAGCCGCAGCAACCCCGGGGGAGGTGTTGGTTGCAAAGTATGAAGCCATTGTCTGTGACAGGTCAGCAGTAATAAGCCGATCGTTCAGCAGGGAGTCATTAAGCTTCCAATTGCACATCCTTTCACCCAATGAGTCCAGATACAAGGAGATCACTCCAACCCCGAGTGCATAAACAGGAAAGAATAAATGTAAACATAAGCGAACATAGTGCATTCTTAACGTGGAGCTAAAACATGGAGGACTCAACAGTAGAAGGATACTTGAAACACTGCAATGTCGGTCATTTCAAAAAGGTGATGCATAGGCGGTGGGCAACAGTGTCTTGGCGCCTCCAATAGGTGTAAGAGGAGGGCACCCAGCTATGCATTCACATAGTAAAGCCCAAGTGAGGTATATGCAACCGCAAGGGGAGATCCCCAAACACAAAATGCTCATGCACTTAAATGTGCGAGGAATAAGTGGTGGACAACTTCGCCTTGGTGCCTTCAGCAGATGGTAAAGGAGGGCACCCATCTAGGACCCGTAGCAGGGAGCAAAAAAGGGACCGATGCTCTCAAAACAGGGGCAGGGGCAAATAAGGCGGCAGCTCAATCCCCAGAGAGGTGGTGGGGGGGAGACGACCTGGGTCTGGATCCGCGTTGCGTCTTCGGTTCCGCCCGTTGCCAGTGACGCAAAGGGGTGAAGCACCAGGCCGGTGGTTGATCGGCCCACTCAGGATGCTCCAGCACGGTGATCTCCAGCATGGAACAGAAATCCCCCAGCTCCTCCGGGAATCACAGGACTGTAGATCTACCCCCACGAGCGGCAATGAGGCAGGCAGGGAATCCCCAGCGATATGGAATGTGGGAGTCTTTCAGTTGTTGCAACAGGGGTCTCAGTTTCCTTCTGCGGGCGAGGGTCTCCGGTGCGAGGTCTGGGAAGATCTGTATCTTTGCCCCGTCAAAGTCCACTTCTGAGGAGAGTTTGAGGTGGGTGAGAAGCAGGACCTTGACGGTGTAGTAATGGAGGCGCACTATGACGTCACGGGGCAGCTCTCCCGCTAGCGCTGGCCGCAGGGCCCTGTGAGCCCGATCAAACAGCATAGTGAAGGTCCGCGTCTCCCGTTGCTTCAGGAAGGCCGCGGAGGCGCAGGTTGTTCCTGCGGTTCCTATTCTCCTGATCCTCAATCTTATACAGGGCTTGACGGGTCTGCATCCAAGTTTGCTTACCCTGATTCTGCAGTTCGCTGATGGCTTTTGCGTGGTCGTCTAGACGATCCTCCACCGCCTCCACGCGGTGTAGTGTGTGCGATAGCTCTGATCGAAGCGCCGTCAGATCCGTTTTGATGGAGGTCTCTAAGCGCAAGAACATAGCTGACAGTTCCCTCTTGGTCGGCAGGGAGTGTGCTAGGGTGCGTACTGACATGTCGGATCCCTCATCCGATTCGTCCGCTTCCGATAGTGCCGCTGTGTAGTCCTGAGGAGGCGGTCGGCGGCATGCAGAATCGAATGTAGGCCACGCCGGAGACAGGGTTGGAGGCGCGTGCAAGGCCGCTGTGCCGTGCGGCAGGGAGTCCGTCGCCCACATGCGTTTGAGCGAGCCCGCACTGGGTCTCTTGTTGGAGCCCGACTTCTGGGTTCTTTTCCCCATGGTAGATGTAGGGAGAGGCGAAGGCGAAGTGTCCACAATACTCTAGCAACTCGGGGATGGATCGGGAGCCTCAGTTACACACGTCCACCCGCCGCCATAGGTAGACCACGCCCCTACAGGGGTAATATTAGTTCCCATTTCATAGAAATTCGGATCCGAAATTCGTTAACGGAATTTTGTATTTCGGATATAATTCGGAAACTGCAATTCGGATTTCGGATGCTTCCGAATTTACGAATTTCAGGAAAATTTGTACGAATTTTGATTCGAAACGAAACGCACATGTCTACTCTCCACATGACAAATGGGGGTTCGTAAAATGGGCCTATAATAAAACCCTTATCTAGTTCCGCTTGCAACAGTGCGTCAATTCTGTCTGGAGCAACCAACGCTGACCTCAAGTTTTTGCATTCATAAGACTCCTGTGGTAAGGTAATCAAGCCCGTATTCAACACTGAACTGAACCCTTCCGTCAGAAACGTCAGAAAGGCTGGGTCAGGAAAATCCTGTAGAAAGCCGGCCAATGCTTCCACGTTCACCTGGATTAGTCAAGATGACTGCATGTTCCTAGCCGTGAAAGAAACTTTAGGATGCGCTCTGAAACATTGCGAGCAGATATGTAATAACCTACATTGTGGATAATTACAAGATTTGTAATTGTAGTTATTGCAAATCTGTGCCTTGCCTGGGCACTGTATGGGTCTACCCAGTTTGTCAAAATGTGCGGGTCCTGTACCGGCCGGGCTGGGCAGCAACCCTGCAGGTTTCTTCACATTGGTCGTATCTGTCCCCCCTGGCGTAGGGCACCAGTTTGCTGTGTGTGCTGACGACTGGCAAGAGGTGCATACAGGGGCTTTGAGACCGGCAAAGTGTCTGCAGAACAGTTCAGTAGCAATCCTGCCCCAATTGGCAGTGAACTGAAACTGCGACAGACTGGCTGCATCTTTGGCTGCAAAAGCCTGGTGATAATCATAATATGCAAACCCTCCATACTTGTACCCAGGATCCACGACTATATGCAGGTATGCGTCCAGCTCCTCCCTTCGGTTGGGGTTCACTGAGCACACCATGTCTCTGAAAACTCCAAACGCTAACACGAATTCAGGTATGGTCAGTTTACGGTTTAACCTTGGGTCCCTATCTTTCACAATAACGGACACCTCTCCGCAAGCAAATGCTTTATGATCAGTTACGCCAGGTTGACGTCTTTCCCTTCTAATATGTCCTTTTTCAAATTGGCCGAAACGAAATGAGCTGGCGTGATGTTAGGGACACTAGTCACTGTACCTGCCATGGAGGACATCAGTGCGTTGGAAGTCCCTGGGAGAACCGAGGAGGTGCTGGCCACATCTTGCGTCATGGTAGCAGGGACTGCAGGCGCCTGCTTCTCTAAATTCTCTGTCCTATGTTGTAGCTCGTGTAAAGAAGTAGTGAGGACATTTAGCGTGGCATGAATATTAGTCAGAGAAGTGACTACGGTTTGTAGCGAAACCTGACCTGAACTACCGCTAGCCGCTGCTGGGGGAAATAGTAATTTACATAGTTCCGCCTTCCTTGCAGAGGCTGCAAACGGAATGCCTCGCTTCCGAAGTTCATAATGAGCTTGGGAATAGTCCACGCTGTGATCGACTGGGTGCTTCCTTGCTCGGAAACTCTGGACGGTGTTGCTGGTAGAAACGCCAAATCCTCGCTTTCCGACACGTGAGGCATGATTTAACCGATATGTACTGCAAAGCCTAATTGTAAGAAAAAGAAAAAGAGGGAAGAGGGGAGAAGAAGCAGAAGGAGTTAAATAACACTAGGGATGCCGGTGTGCGTGCAGGGAAAATAATGTGACGTAACAACTTGTTGTGTCCATGAACTCACTACCCTTGCCTTCAGACATAACTGATAACTGGGAGAGCATCCGGGTACTTGTGGCAATTCAAGTATTACCCACAATGTAACAGCCAAAAACCAACTAACATCAGTATATGAATGATGAAACGTATGACGTATGAGTGAGGCTGAGGAACTAACTTGACATTACTATTGACCTCAGTACCTCTGAGCGTATCACAAATTGCCAGCTGTTAGGAAGTACCTGCGTTTATAACAAGCACTGTAATGCACAAATGATAAAATGAGCTACATGAATGCCCCACCTTGCTCATGCACTATGTTTTGAAGTTACTGCAACGTATTTTTGAGAAACGTGTGCTGGCGCGCCCGTAGGATGCATGCCCTGAATTGCCGTCAAAAGCCGCGTGTGACATGCTTTTGAAATACACCAGTTATATGAACACCCAAATGCAGTGGTACAAGACATGTTTGCACAATGAGGGCTGCCCGCATGCCCTGAGGTGCTCTAGGGAGCAGAGTGTGCCGGTGCTGCTATGTATCTCCGGTGCTACCCATGCTTCTAACCATGCCATTGGTCTCCTGTCCCATGCTGCTGACCTAATGTATATGCACGTGAACGTTCTGAAGTGTGTTGAGGCACCCGGGATTACGTGCTTCTCCAGCCCATGACCATGCCCCCACCCCCTTTACCATGCCCCTGTAAGCTGGCTGACATGTTCTCATACAAAATATGCCCCTTATGACAGACCCACAGGCCAACTTAACAATTATGCAGGCTATCACCTTGTTTGACCCATGACCCCCATAAGTAATTACCCTCTCTCCTGTATACAGCATATAAGTGTACTGTCTGTCCCCCCGACCTGTCCTGCTTGCCGCCCTGCCCGCCATAGATGGTACCTGCTGCCGTCCAAAATGCCTGCTCAAAAACCCTTCACCGAGCGAGTCCCCCTGCCTGTACCGCTGCTGCCGCTCCTGGATGAGAAATGTGAAGATCGTAGTTAGGAGAGAGAGTCCGCCTTGTCGGCGAAGCGACAGCCAGCAAACGCCAGCGGTACCTGACGCGCATTCGAAGCCCCGGAAGTGACGCGAACCTCAACCGGACATGACGTATATCGCTCGAGGGAACGTCACCTTCTGCCGAACACCGCACGTTCCTTCTGTCTCGGCTGGCCCTCTTTTAAAGACAGTGGGTGCGCGAACCAAACTCGTTAGCCTTTCCACTTGAATTACATTAAATAAGGGATTCCTAATTTTGGGCACAGAGATGGGAGATGGGAGTGTATGTAATCATTTGTGATGATATTTAGGGATTAAATTCAGAATTCATTTTAGCCTAAGATATTCAGAAATATTCAGTCAAACGTTTTAGCACAACCCCCACTTTTCCAGTTGTTATTTGAAATGTAAACCGTTCAAGCAGGGATGTAACTAGAAATCAGCAAAATGTTGTATGGGGCCCTGTGCTTTCTAGCTACACCCCTTGCAGAGCCCACTTGAGATCCCACAACCCACCTGAGGGTGACCCTGCAGAGCCCATCATAGGCTCTGCATGGTGGGCTCTGCATGGTGGGCTCTGCAGGGTCACAGGTGGGCTGGTCACACTTCTTACCTGTCCGCCTACGGTCGCTGATGGGCCCCGCCTCCTCCGTCGCCGGGCCAGCCTCCTCCTCTACTCCCACCCCTGGGCCCCTCCTACTCCTCCACTGCCGTTGCTGGCTCTCACTGACTCATCAGCGGCTGTGGAGAGGAACGCACAGCTGCACAGATCACTGTCAGTGATCTAGTGATCTGAACAGTGGTCTTCACAGCCTCCAGTGACAGCCGGCAGCATGAGGTTCCATAGCGACCCAGGCGGCCCGCACGGCATCGGGGATGTCCTGGCCGAGCCCCCCTGCGTCCCAGCCCCCATAGCTGCTGCCTGGGTCGCTATGGCGATTGTTACGCCACTGAGTTCAAGTCCAGTGAATAACCTGAAATGGTAAGCGGTAAACTGTTGGAAAAAAAGGTGAAAAAATAACATTTTTGCGTAACAAAAACAAAAAATTATTTACATTTCAGAGTTATACAAAAAGGCCTTTTTCAGGGAAGTCATGGGTTAACAACTCACAGTTGTTCTGCAGCAATGTGAGTAAATTAAGCCTTGAAAGTTAATGCTTACAATCCCTACATGTATCCCAACTTTTGTTGATTACTCACAAGCCCTCTGTCTGTATAAAAGTAGTGTTGGAACAGACTGTGTTACTACACCCTCCTAAGCAATATTTGGACAGTATTGTACTGTGAGAAGTAGTATATTGATCTCTAAATGTCAAGAAAAAGGCAATTAAAAAGGACAATAGACAGACCATTATAACCCTTAAAAGTGTAGGTCTTTCCTTTAGAGAAAGTTCAAAGAAAGCCAAGGTGTCAGTGAGCACAGTTTCCTACACCTTCAAAAGGCACTTGGAAACTGGCGGAAACTCGGACAGGAAGAGGCCTGGCATACCCAAAGGGAATCAGAAGACAAGTTTCTAAAAGTCTATAGTTTGTGTGACAGGTGGCTCACAGGACAACAGCTTCAAGCACAGCTGATCAAAGTAAGCAAGTCTTAGTTTCAAGAGAAGATTTGGAGCTGCAGGTTTGAGAGGTTGAGTGTCAGTAAGAAAGCCATTGCTAAGATGACAAAATTTGAGCTCTTCAGTTAATCATGCAGGTTTTTGTACACCGTCAAGTAGGCAAAAGGTTGGTTCCTCGGTGTGTGACACCAACAGTCAAACAGGGAGGACGCATAGTGGTCTGGGGCTAGTTTGCCAAATCCAGAGTTGACGGCTGGCATTCTGCACCAAAATTACTACCTGTCACGATCTGGATCAGGCTCGGAGTCCAGTAGCTGAAGCAGCAGGCAAATTTGTGATATAACAGGCCGAGTACGGTACACGAGCAGACGGTAGTAGTACAGGAGCAGGTAGAGGCATAGTCAGAGATCAAGCCAAGGTCTGTAGCCAAAGGTATCAGGTATGAAGTGGAAGACGATGAGAGCAGTCGGTGAATCAGCAGCCAAAGGTCGGTACACGGGTAGCAGTATGAGCGGATTGTATCACAGGAGGAGCAAGGAAGCAAGATATTGGCAGGAGCACAATAATCTGGCAAACAGGAAGTGCAGAGGCATGGCTTAAATAGGAAGTTCAAGGGAGGAGCAAGGAGTTCAGCAGAAACTTGGTTTAATTGAGAATTACACAGATCAGGCAAGGAGCTATCCAATGTTCTAAGGTGGTTCAGCAGGTAGAACCACTGTCAGGCACAGCAGAGGCCCTGGGTTCAGATCTGATTCCTGACACTACCACAGAATTTTGCAGCACCATGCAATACCCTCTGGCGTATGCCTAGTTGGTCTGGGGTTCATCCTACAGCAAGATAATGACCCAAAATATACCTCCAGGTTGTGTCAGAACTACCTTAGAAGAAAAGAACAAAATGGTAGGCTTCAAATCAAGGAATGGCCAGCTCAGTCTCCAGACTTAAACCCCATCAAGCTGGCTTGGGATGAACTGGACTTTAAGGTCCAGCAAAGCAACCTGCGGGAGCAACACATATGTGGGAACTTCTGTAACAGTGGTGGGAAGAACTTTCTGAACAATCTTTGATTCCATTTGTAGAAAGAATGCCACAAGTGTGTTTGGCTGTTATATCTGCAAAAGGTGGCTACTTAGATGAGTCCAAAAATTTTATATTACATTTTGTTAAAGAAAACGTTTTTATAATTCATTTTGGATGCCCAATTGTTTATTTGTTCTATGCTTTATTTTCAGAATACATTGAGACAATAAACTGCTTACATTTCAATAAAAACAGGAAAAATCAAGGGAGTTATAAAACTTTTGCCTGGTACTGTAATTGAGTTAAATGTTTCTATTTCTATTACTGAAAACCTAAGATAATTATGGCCGTGTTTAATTACTCGCCCAAGGATTTGGAAAGCTTTATATACTCTGGTTGTTCTTCGGTGCTCCAGTGGGAGAACCGTGCTCCAAGGTATACACAGCTTACCATACAACCTTGTTAGAAATGGAGCTTCTGAGGATTTCATGTGACTATGCTAAACCAAAAAATTATTTTATCTTACACTGTCAGGACATTTAAAAGTTTGTTATGTTTGTTAGGATGACATTATTTTCTTTAGTTTCTGCTCTTTATTTTTTCATTTTTTTCCCCACATTAAATCTCTTCTTGGCAATCTAAGCTGTAAAATATGCAGCTCACATGTGTTATCTCATTCCACCTCCATTTTCTGTGAACTCGTGATTGTATTATAATCCTGTTTCCATACTGCCATTGTAGGTTATTGTAAGATTTGCTTTGCACCCTCCTCATTGTTCTGCTATGTATTCTTTTCCTGTATCATTACTTTGTAGCTATACTGTTATCATCCTCACTGGCACATGTTTCATCTTTATCTATGATTTTAATTGGCCCTATTTTTTTTTTTTTAAATACTGCACTGTTTGCCCCACAGCAAAAGGGTCAGTTTGGGTAAATTTAAATTTGCTTTTATTTGTACTTTGATAGTTAAACATCATTATCTTCTTCACTGGTAATTTTCTTAATCTCGCAGTTCACTTACACATTTTTCTAGCTAGGTTAAAATAAATGGCATCTCTGTTAAATTATAGCAGCTTTCTTCCGATGGAGCCTAAGGAAAAGGTTTTGGGGCTTGATAAAAAAATTTGGCTTTTCAAGTAAAAAAAGGAAAAACCCTTCCCTGACTATTTCCATCCATCAAACTATTCCCCTGTTAAAAAAACCTGTGGATTCTCTAAGTTATAAGGAACAACTTTAAATATATATATATTCTTTAAAAAATGTTTTTACATTTTGCTTCCCCTGCCTTTGTCTTTTATGGTTGCACTTGGTGGATACATGTCTTTTGGGGTTGAACTTGAATGAACTTTTTTCAGCCTATAAGTGAAACAAAACTCATTAATTAAATCTCAAAAATGCATTCAAGTAGCTTATCTATGACCAACAATGTATCTTATTTGTGTATCACTTGACTGTAGATCATCTCAAATCATCTCTGAATTGGTGCTGACACTGTCCTTCCTTATGGAGGGTGGCTACTTTTGTTCCTTCTGTTCCCTCTCTGTGTTGTAAAGTAGCTACAAGCTCGCTCCCATGATGCACTACAATTTCATATTTAGTTTACTAATTTGTATTGAGACTGTAGTCCATCACAGGAGTGAGCTTGGAGTGGTGGCTACTTTACAACACACACAGGGACCATGGGGAACAAAAGTAGCTCCCCTCCAGAAGGAAGGACAGTGTCAGCACCAATTCAGAGATGATTTGAGGATCTACAGCCGAGTGATACAGAAATGAGATACATTTTTGTTAAGGGTTAAGGTACTTAAAGGAGAACTATGGGGTTAAGGCTTTTCCCCATAGTTCTCCTTAGGGTAACGGGAGGACACAAACTAGCGTCCTCCCGTCACCCTAGGCTCAGTATACCGCGAGCAGCAGCTCGCGGTATACTGGGACGCCTCAGCTGAAGCCGATCCCGACAATTGTGCCGGGATCCACCCAGCTGCGTGACTGACAGCTGGCTCTGCCTATCTAGGGGCAGAGCCAGCTGTACCGGCCCCCTCCCCCATCCGTTCCGCCAGTCAGCTCTGGCGGATCGGAGCGGGGAGGGGGGGAATCTAGCCCCTTCCCTGTCACGGCAGAGAGCCGTGACAGGATTGAGAGGTGAGCGAACGCCTGTATGTGTTCGCTCACCTCCCGATCTACTGAGCCGACCTGTGACAGTCTCATTGTCACAGGTCGGCTAGAACTATGAGGTGAGTGAAAAGCACTCACCTCATAGTTCTCCTTTAAATGTATTTTTAAAGATTTAACTCCTGAGTTTAGTGTAGCTTTAATCATTTTCTAACTATATGCACTTCCAGTGTCCACTTCAAGTGACACAGGTGGCTGGTCCTGTTGCTCTAAGATGAGAGAATAATAAAGTGAAGTAGATAAATATTTTTTAAATACAGAAAGGCCTTTTTGTTTTACTAATTTTGTTGAATTTTTTATATAATTAAAAAAAATTGTAAATATCTTTAAAAAAGAAGCTGCATTATTTTCCAGATGCCCTAATACGCCATCTTTTATTACTTTTACTACTTTTTAAAAAAACCAGCAAAGAAAATAATACTTACCTGTCCTGCTGATCTTTTTTTTTTTTTCATTCACTTTTATTTAATAAAAATGTTAAAATAAATAGATACAAATTGATCAGATGCTCTGTGTTTACCCCCCTCCCGCCCAGCCCTATCATGTCCCTAAAACTCTAAACACAGCTTTACCAAAACTGAAAACACAGACTTCCAACTTTACAGAGAAGGCAGAGTATTTGCAATTCACTACCATTGGGCTTGGAAAAAAATAGAATGTATATTAAAAAAAATGGAAAAAAAAGAAGAAGTTCCCAGTACAATAGATAAAGTACACCTCTCAGATTAATCCGAAAACTTAATTATACAATGTATCTTTCTATAGAAAAAAAAAGGTATGTTACAATATTTTCTTGGTTATGATATTGTCATTTTGATGGATTACTTAACCCTAAAATGCAGCACGAGAGATGTGAGTGTTCCCTCACAGAGCAGATGTAGACCAAACACCAACTGGAAGTCTTCTGTATTATTATTATTATTATTATGTTGAGCTATTGCTCCTAGGGGGGGGGGGGTGTAAG
>NW_017308253.1:0-20636 GCF_000935625.1 Nanorana parkeri | reverse complement strand
ATAGTTTGAGCTATTGCTCCTGGGGGGGGGGGGCTGTCATGTAAACGAGGCCGGGAAAGAGATGAAATGCAACATAAAGGGAGGGATATACTGAAATGACGTGTACTGGTCACATGTAGTGGAGGGGGAGGAGCTCTGGACCTGATGGTTGGAAACATCCTTCTACGTATTAAGTAGGGTATACAAGGTTACAAATTCGTATGAACGTTGTACACAATTTGGTCATCATAGTGAAGGAAACCACCATGAATGGAAAGACATTTTCTGTTCAAAGCTCTCATCACTGATCCTTCGAGGGGAATACCAATGTCTGAAATGTAATCACAGAGATAATGTTTTCTTTCGCACAGACGCATTGCTACCTCCATGAATACTTTCGATCGGCAATGATCGAAAACCCCAAAAAACCTTTACAATTTTGTTCGTTTGAGGACATTTTTCTAACACGCTCCTTCTGCATTTTCCTTTGGTAGTTTCGTCTGTCGGTTACACCGTATTAATAGATATTCCAATGTCCTGAAAATGACTTTTCCTCATAAAAATTCTAACCCTGTATACCTGACTTCACTAGGAAACCTGTTATTTCCTACATAGGAACGCCATGTACAATGAGCCCTTGCCTTTCACTGGGAGGGGAACGTGGCCACAGACGAGGGAGAGCTGCCCAACCAACACCGCATTAGAAATGCCTTATGGGTATCTGCCGCAAGCAATGGTCCGAGCCCTGAAACCGACCCGCACGTCGAGTGATGTGACTGATCCAGAGACTGGGGGGCCTGCTTCTCATACGGGGGCTCTATGACCTTTAATGAAGCAGGGATGGGATTCCTGTGGAACATTTGGGTCTTATTTAATAACAAACTGCATTGCTACAGGAGCAAGAGCCTGTAAGGATTAGGACAGAGCGGCCCAGCTTTAGGGGTAAGAGTCTGTAAGGTTTAGGACCGAGTAGCCCAGCTATAGGGGCAAGAGCCTGTAAGGATTAAGACAGAGCGGCCCAGCTTCAGGGGCAAGGGCCTGTAAGGTTTAGGACTGAGTGGCCCAGCTATAGGGGCAAGAGCCTGTAAGGATGAGGACCGAGCAGCCCATCATCGGGTCTGCACCGTATGCTATTAAATAAGCTCACAGCTCTATAACACAGTTGGCCAGATAAACTCAGAGTGGCGGTTGCTCAGGAATACAAATGGTCGCCCGTGACATCTTATTTTGGAGCATCGCATGTCAAACTATAATGTTGCAGCACATATAACTTACATGGCGCATAGGAGACTGTGTAATGGTTGCACCATCACCCTCCTGGCGCATTACCGTACACGTCTATTGCCAAACCCATTTTGTAAACCTTTAGGTATTTGGCACAGAGTGTGCGACTTTTTCTGCAAAGTATCACACTTGGGATCCTTTTACAAATGGTGAACTTGTTGCATCTTTCTTTTCAAACCCCTTAAACTATTGGAAAAAAAAGTTTGTGTGCCAAAAATTTGGCGCACTGACAATAGATTATCTGGCCCACTGTATTATAAACACAAAGTTCCCAATTGAAAAGGCAATGCTTTTACCCCCTTGAAGTGGCCTTATCATCATCTCTCATGAAAGATGCCATCTTGACCTTTTATTAAAAGAATCAAGCAACATTTTATATAAAAGTAAAACAAAACATAAAAATGGTACAAAGTCTACAGAAAGCAAAATAAAAACATATACATCCACGTTATATACTGTACATACAGGCAAAAAAAGCCTCATCACCGCACAAATATACCATAATGATACAGATAAATAAACAATTTACATGAAGCAACAGAGAAGGCCTAAGAGGCACAACCCATCACCTATGCATGCAGCTATTTTTCAAATTAAAGAATTGAGAAAAAACTAGGGTGATAAGAGACAGACAACCACACTCCAGAGAAAGACTCCTGCAAGTCAGCAAGGCTTAATACCCTTTCACACCTTCAACCAAGTCACTTGTCTGTCCTCCTGCTCCCGCCGCTGCACTCAGCTGTGTTGAGCAAAGCTGAAGAAGCTTTAGCATCCTGCACACTTCTAGATGAGGAAAATATGGCCACAATTTGGTTCTATGGTTCCTTTTGCTGGCCACTACATTACTGCTGTGTCTTGTGGTGACATAAGGGTTGGCAAAATAAAAAACATGGAGCACAGATGGCAAAGTGGGCATCCTACACTCCTGGACAGATTTAGCAGCAACCTTAGATCTTTAACACAGCAGAGTTTGGTGGAACTGATAGCTGGACAGGTAAGTACTAATTGTTTTCTTTGCAGGGAGAATTTCTATTCTATGCTCATACAAACAAAAGAAAAGCCGGCCACACACCAGATTCAACTGGAATAGTTTATTGAAGCTTGTACCATATCAATGGCCAAAAGAAAAGCTGGCTGCACACCAGATTCCACTGGGACAGTCTATTGAAGCTTGTACCATATCAATGGCCAAAATAAAAGCTGGCTGCACACCAGATTCCACTGGAATAGACCTTCCTGCAGACCAGTGGTGTCTCAAGAGGGGTGTGGAGGATGCGGCCCGCACCTGGGTGACACCATTGGAGGGGTAACACCAAAATGACTGACAGTTTCAGGAGAGAGGAGGAGACCCGGCGGCATACCTTATCCTGCCGGTTGAACCTCCCCTCCTCTCTCTGATGGCGTTCATCACCAAGATGGCCACCGGCAGTTATCAATAAGATGACCACGCATGTGTGATGATGTCATCGCATACACGCGTGGTGAAGTTATGTGCATGCTCAATGACATCACGGCAGGGTGTCACCCGGTATCCGCTCTGGGTGACACCCTGCCCTGGGACGCCCCTGCTGCAGACCTTCCCTTCCAAGGTCTGCCTCGTCTAGAGGAGGTGGACCTTGGACGGGACACCAGTGATGTGGTATAAGCTTCAATAAACTATTCCAGCAGAATCCGGTGTGCGGACAGCTTTGCTTCTGTTTGTATGGGCCCATATTGGAGAGAGGATGTGCTTCCATTGGCAAGCACCTGGCCCATCCTTCCCTGAGCTGCGGAGAAGCGGTGTTTCTCTTGTGTGTTCTCCTTCTATTCTATGCTTTTTAAAAATAGCAACACAGTAACTTTAAGGGCATAAATTCATACACATAAAGTTAATATGAAGCTACACATTGTTCTGACAATCTTTTTATGTGTCTGGATACAGTAATATATTTTACCTTTCAAAATGAAGCTAAAATGATGAAACAAATGTTTTTTTTCTTTCTGTAGGTTGACAATATGAATAATTGTACAAGTAGTACTCGGAAAGATTTTATTATTTTAGGATTTGCCACTTTTCCAAATGGACAAATCTTGTTGTTTGTTGTGCTTTCATTCATGTATTTGCTGACAGTTGTGGGAAATTTGACAATTGTCACCCTTGTCTGTATGGTGTCGCAACTTCACACGCCAATGTACTTCTTTTTGTGTAATCTTTCTTCCTCAGATATTGTGTTTGTCACAGTTACTCTTCCAAAGCTGCTGTCCATTTTTTTGACCCAAGACCATACCATCACATTCGATGGATGTATTACACAACTGTATTTTTTTCTAATATGTGGACAAGCTGAAATATTCATCCTGACTTGTATGGCCTACGACCGCTATGTGGCAATATGTAAGCCCTTACAGTATTCCCTAATTATGAACAAAGTAGTGTGCTTTGTAATGGCTGCCTTTTCCTGGCTTACAGGTATCTTAAATTCATTGCTGCATGCCTTGATTGCATCATCCTTACCATTCTGTTACTCCCTTGAAATTGATCACTTCTTCTGTGACCTTAAAACACTGGGCATGCTATCCGCTAGTGAATCTAAAAACCGGGACATTCTGACATCCGTGCAGAGTGTATTTATTGGATGTGTGCCTTTTCTGCTTATTGTAGTCTCCTATGTGTACATCATTTCTACAATACTGAAGATCCAATCTTCAAATGGACGACTAAAAGCTTTCTCAAGCTGTACCTCACACCTTACTACTGTAGTGTTATTCTATGGGCCAATCATCTTCTTGTACATGAAACCAGAGAACGACCGTTCTAGAGAAGACGACAAGCTGCTCTCCATACTGTATGTGGTCGTGGTGCCAATGTTGAATCCATTTGTTTATAGCTTGAGAAACAAAGATATATTAGGTGCAATTGCTAAAATAAAACAATACTTAAAGAAAGTGTAGGTGCAAATGAAGAATAATACCATGAAGTTAAATACTGCATGAGCTCTGTATATCTAAAGGATCTCTGCTCTGTTAACAAACTTTTCTCTTTTCCAATGGTCACCACTTCTAATGGGTCCTCCAGAACTCCCGTGGGCCTCCCCTACTCTGAAACTGCATCACTTGTTATCAGACATGAATCATCTTTCTAGGTTATCAAGAGACTCTGTCATGTGGATCAAAAATTAAAACAGATGCAGCCACGTAGCCTCCCAAAACCTCCTGTCATAGCTAAATACAAGTGATTCTGATAGGAAAGACTATGCCACTTCTGAGTAATACATCCCAAGCCCTCCTGCCATAGCTGAATGTCATGCTGCCTTGATGGTACATTTGTGCTAGACAGTGAGGCTGCCCATCGTAGTGAAGGACCAACAACAATGTGTGATGGTGAATCTTATAATCAAATTTGACTGTAATCCACCATCACAGATTCTTACTGGTCCTTCTCTATGAAGGGCAGCCTCACTGTATTGTAGGAATATGCCATCAGAGCAGCCTGACATTCAGCAGGGGGGCTTGGGATGTTGCTATAGGTATGTACAGGGACCTCTAGTTGATTGCACTTTATCCCTGCAGCGGTTTTTGTTCCCTATGATAGAGGTCTCTTTAAATGCGCCTTTATAACCTATTTTATCAGAAAAATATGACATACAGCGTCTATTTCCTGTCTCCAACTTTTCACTAAGGGGGTTATTCACTATTGAGCTGAAGGATACAGCCGTAGCTTCGGCTGCATCCTTCAGCTCTCTTCGGCCACCGGAGCCCTTCGGTTCAGTCAAACCGAAGGGCTGCTGTACAAGCTATTCACAATAGCTCGTACAGCAGCGGAAGGCAGTCGAACAGCTCAGCCGAGCCAGAGGCATATGCTTCGGCTTGACTGAGCCGAAGTGACAGCCGAAGCAGGGAGAACGGCCGGGCAAAGACTTGCTCCGCCCAGTTGTAATGACAGATCAGTGTCCCCAAATGACCTGGGGATGCTGATCTGTCATTGAACATTAACAACTGGGCCGAGCCGGCCGTGACGTCATGGCTGGCTCCGCCCAGTTGTTATTCATTGGCCGGGACATGCTAGAAGACTCTAGCAGGTGCTGGCCAATAGGAAACAGTTGGGTGGAGCTAGCTGTCACTGCTAGCTCTGCCCAATTGTTATTTCTTTTATTATTATTTTTTCCCCTTCTTTAAAATATTTTTATTTAATTTTTACTTTTACTATTTAAGATTATTTGAAAAAAAAATGTCAACCTTTTTTTTTTTTACACTCTTCACTTATTTTCTATTCTACTCGGTACCACGGAGGTACTGAGCAGAATAGCCGAGTGAGCTGCTGAAGCTTCGGCTCAGCTGATCCAGATGTTGGACCGGCTGATTCAAGTCCCTCTGCACTTCGGCTCAGCCGAAGATGCAGAGCATGTTCAGCTGACCGAAGGCAGCCGCACTGAGCCGATGTACGGCTGAAATCAGCTGTACAAGCCAGAAGTGAATAGATGAACAACGTTCGGCTCACTTCACTTTGGCTGGGTTATTCACTCTGCGGCAGCTTTGTGAATAACCCTCTAAGTCAGAGGTAGCAAACCTCCGGCCCTCCAGCTGTGGTGAAACTACAAATCCCATGATGCATCTCTCTTCGGGAGTCATATCTGTGGCTGTGAGAATCTTGGAATGCCTCATGAGATTTGTAGTTCCACCACAGCTGGAGGGCCGGAGGTTTGCTACCCTTGCTCTAAGTGTTGTAGTGTATCACCTGCACTCCATACGGTGATTTAGAGCTTTCTCTCTTCAAATAGCAGTGCTCAAAGTGATGACACAGATGACACTATGGATGAACGGAAACACCAGCACTCACAGGATGCAAATAATGCATGATTTGTCACTATGTCGCCCTGAGCAAGGGACCCTGGGTGGCCCCTGTTGGTTTGATCGATGCATGTGACGCATTTTCAATAAAAAAACGCGCATCCTGAGTGTTGTTGATTTCTTTCATCTACAGTCTAATTTTCACTGACTTTATTATTATTATTATTTATCTACGACACTGGTATTGTTGCCAAATTTTCATTACCAATGGTATCAAATCTTTTTTTAGGCTGTAAGCTCTTTTGTGCAGGTTTTCCTTACCTATTGTTTGATGCATTAGTCTTTGTTATCAATAAATTAATTTGTACAATTCTGTAGAAAATGTTGGCTCTAGAAAAATCAATAATAAAAACTGTAATAAGAATGTATAAAGATCAGCAATGCCCATTGTGACAGAAAGCAAGGAATGGTTATAAATGGGAAGGTATGTAAGGCCAAGCCTTTTAGATTGCATCGCTCTTTTCAGTTAAAAACCCCAGAGAAAGTGTGTATGATTTAGATGTGCAATTTATAAATTGTGTTCTGGGTCCCTCTATGTGTAGCAGACTAGGTGAGCTTGAAGATTGAAGCCGGCATGTATACGTTTGTTGCTGAAAAGGACATTATTTTGGAAACCGAGTGAGTGAGTACCGAGTGAGTACCGGAAAGTACTGACTAATGTTATGAAGTTTTGTGTTTTGCTGCAAAGAATGGACTGCATTTCATGAATGCAGAAATACTTGTTTACTGTGTGCCGTGGAAAATAAAGCTTTTTTTCATCTGGAAAGGCACCATCAATGCTGAAAGATTTATCCAGGTTTTAGAGCAGCATATCCTCCCATCCAGACAACAACTTTTTCAGGGAAGGCCTTCTATATGTTAGCAGGACAATGCTAAATCGCATACTGCATCTATGAAAACAACATGGCTTTGTACTAGAAGAGTCTGGGTGCTTAACTGGCCTGCTTTCAGTCCAGACCTTCCACTAATTGGCACATGTTGAAACGAAAACTACAACAAAGACCACCCAGGACTGTTGAGCATTTAGAATCCGATATCAGGTAAGAATGGGACAACATTCCTCTCCCAAAGCTCCAGCAACTGGTCTCCTCAGGTCCCAGATGTTTACAGAGTGTTGTTGTAAGAAGAGTGGATTCTACACCGTGGTGAACATGGCCCTGTCCCAACTTTTTTGAGACATGTTGCTGTCATCAATTTCAAAATTAGCTTATTATTTTCTTAAAATGTTACATATTCTCAGTTTAAACTTTTTATATGTTTTCTACTGTGAATAAAACATGAGTTTATGAGATTTGCAAATCATTGCATTCTGTTTTTTGCACAGTGTCCCAACTTTCTTGGAATTGCGTTTGTAGAGCAACATAGCTGATTATTAAATCTTCGCCAATTCAGCTCACTTTCCAGTTCAGCTATGTTGTCCTAGATCAGGGGTAGCAAACCACCGGCCCTCCAGCTATGGTGGAACTACAAATCCCATGAGGCATTGCCAGATTCTCACAGCCACAGACATGACTCCCGATGAGAGATGCATCATGGGATTTGTAGTTTCACCACAGCTGGAGGGCCGGAGGTTTGCTACCCCTGTCCTAGATTGTTCACTTCTCCTGCCTTCTCCAAACTCTTCACCCTTTTGTGAATAACCCTGTTATGTCTTCATTTTACATTGGTGGTCAGTGAGGGAAATATCCCTTTCATTTGTACAGTCTGCCCACTGATTACTAATTAAAGGGGCATTCTTGCCACTGATGTAAGAGGCATGCCTACTTCTACTTACTACCAATTTAAGGGGACATTCAGAAATCCCCCTTACATTCGGGATCAGTAATTGAAAGAATGTCCCCTACGCAGGTGGTCAGTGGGACAAATTTTAATTCTTTCCACTATCACCAGTGAACGGGGCATTTTTGCTCCTACTAAATATAAATGTAAGGGGTATTCTTTCTTTCTTTCACTGAACACCATTATTTAGGGTAATTATAAATGTCCCCAACATTGACCAAATGACTATCAGTGAGAAAAATGCAGCGATAACCCTAGTAAGAACCAGCTTGTGGTTTATTTCTTGTAGTCAAATAATTTCATTTGAATTACATTAAATATGGGATTCATAATTTTGGGCACGGAGATTGGAGTGTATGCAATTATTTGTGATGATATTTAGGGATTAAATTCAGAATTCACTTTAGCCTAAGATATTCACAAATATTCAGTCAAACGTTTTAGCACAACCCCCACTTTTCCAGTTGTTAATTGAAATGTAAGCAAATCAAGCAGGGGCGTAACTAGAAATCACAGGGCCCCATAGCAACATTTTATATGGAGCCTTGTGATTTCTAGTTGCAGCCCTTGCAGAGCCCACTTGAGATCCCACACAGCCCACCTGAAGGTGACCCTGCAGAGCCCACCATAGACTCTCCAAGGTGGGCTCTGCAGGGTCTCAGGTGGGCTGGTCACACTCCTTACCTGTCCGCCTCTTATTCCTCTACGGTCACTGATGGGCCCTGCCTCCTCCATCACCGGTCCAGCCTCCTCCTCCATCGCCCAGCCCCACCTCCTCCTCTGCTGCCGACCCTGGCCCTGCCTCTTCCTGCACTGCCGGGTTCAGCCTCCTCCACCGCCGCTGCTGGCTCTCACTGACTCAGCAGCGGCTGTGGAGAGGAATGCACCGCTGCGCAGATCACTTTCAGTGTTCTGAACAGCGGCGTGTTCCTCTTCACAGCCTCCAGTGACAGCCGGCAGCATGAGATTCCATAGCGACCCAGGCGGCCTGCACAGTATCTGGGATGTCCTGGCCGGGCCCCCCTGTGCCCCAGGCCCCATAGCGGCCGCCTGGGTAGCTATGGCGATTGTTGCGCCACTGAGTTCAAGGCCAGTGAATAACCTGAAATGTACAAAGTTAAGCGGTAAACTGTCAGGTGGAAAAAAAGGTGAAAACAGAAGTTTAGCGCAACAAACAAAAAAAATAATTTACATTTCAGAGAGTTATACAAAAAGGCCTTTTTCAGGGAAGTCATGGGTTAACAACTCACAGTCGTTCTGCAGCAATGTAAGTAAATTAAGCCTTGAAAGTTAATACAATCCCTACATGTATCCCAACTTTTGTTGATTGCTCACAAGCCCTCTGTCTGTATAAAAGTAGTGTTGGAACAGACTGTTACTACACCCTCCTAAGCAATATTTGGACAGTATTGTAATGCGGGAAGTAGTATATTGCTCTCAAAATGTCAAGAAAAAGGCAATTAACAAACATAAGCCACACGAAGCAAGCCGATGTACGGCTGAAATTAGCCATACCAGCCTGAAGTGAATAGCCGAACAGTGTTCGGCTCACTTCACTTCAGATCGGTCATTCACTCGGCTGCCCTCGGCAGCTTCGTGAATAGACCCCTTAGTTTCATCTGTGAAGACAAGACTTCTAGCTCAGGTTTGAGAGGTTGAGTGTCAGTCAGTTGCTAAGATGGCAAAATTTGAGCTCTTCAGTTAATCATGCAGGTTTTTGTACACCGTCAAGTAGGCAAAAGGATGGTTCCTCAGTGTGTGACACCAACAGTCAAACAGGGAGGAGGAAGCATAATGGTCTGGGGCTCATTTGCCAAATACAGAGTTGGCAGCTGGCATCCTGCACCAAAATTACTAACTGTCACGATCTGGATCAGTCTAGGAGTCCAGTAGCTGAAACAGCAGGCAAATTTGTGGTATAACAGGCATAGTTCCGTACCCATTCAGACGGTAGAAGTATAGGAGCAGGCAGAAGCGTAGTCAGAGATCAAGCCAAGGTCAGTAGCCAAAGGCATCAGGTATGAAGTGGAAGACGTTAAGAGTAGTCAGTGAATCAGCAGCCAAAGGTCGGTACATAGGTAGCAGTATGAGCGGATTGTATCACAGGAGGAGCAAGAAAGCAAGATATTGGCAGGAGCACAATAATCTGGCAAACAGGAAGTGCAGAGGCATGGTTAAAATAGGAAGTTCAAGGGAGGAGCAAGGAGTTCAGAGTTCAGCAGAAACTAGGTTTACCTGAGGATTACACAGGAGATCAGGCAAGGAGCTATACAAGGTTGTAAGGTGGCCCAGCAGGTAGAACCACTGCTAGCTACAGCAGAGGCCCTGGGTTCAGACCTGGCTCCTGACACTACCACAGAATTTTGCAGCGCCATGCAATACCCTCTGGCGTATGCCTAATTGGTCTGGGGTTCATCCTACAGCAAGATAATGACCCAAAATATACCTTCAGGCTGTGTCAGAACTACCTTAGAAGAAAAGAACAAGATGGTAGGCTTCAAATCAAGGAACGGTCAGTGCAGTCTCCAGACCTAAACCCCATCAAGCTGGCTTGGGATGAACTGGACAGTAAGGTGAAAGCAGAGCAACACATATGTGGGAAATTCTGTAACAGTGTTGGGAAGAACTTTCTGAACAATCTTTGATTCCAGTTGTAGAAAGAATGCCACAAGTGTGTTTGGCTGTTATATCTGCAAAAACTGGCTACTTTGATAGTCTGGCTATTTTGGAGTCCAAAATTTTTAGATTACATTTTGTTAAAGAAAACATTTTTATAATTTATTTTGGATGTCCAATTGTTTATTTGTTCTATGCTTTATTTTCAGACTACATTGAGACAATAAACTGCCTAAAGTTCAATAAAAACTGGAAAAATCAAGGGAGTTATAAAACTTTTGCCTGGTAGTGTAAATGGGTTAAATGTTTCAGAAATATTGCCATAAAACTGAAGTTAACTTTTACTGAAAACCTAAGATAATTATGGCCGTGTTTAATTGCTCCCCCAAGGATTTGGAAAGCATTATATACTCTGGTTGTTCTTCGGTGCACCAGCGGGAGAACCGTGCTCCAAGGTATACACAGCTTACCATACAACCTTGTTAGAAATGCAGCTTCTTAGGATTTCATGTGACTATGCTAAACCAAAAGATTTTATTGGACACTTTCAGGACATTTAAAAAGATCCCACTATATGTGTCTTATGTTTGTTAGGATGTCATTATTTTCTTCAGTTTCTGCTCTTTATTTATTTATTTTTTTCCCCACATTAAATCTCTTCTTGGCAATCTAAGCTGTAAGGCATGCAGCTCACATGTGTTATCTCATTCCACTGCCATTTTCTGTGAACTCGTGATTGTATTATGATCCTGTGTTTCCATACTGCCATTGTAGGTTATTGTAAAACTTGCTTTGCACCCTCCTCATTGTTCTGCCCTGTCTTCATTTCCTGTATCATTACATTGTAGCTATACTGTTATCATCCTCACTGGCAGATGTTTCATCTTTACCTATGATTTTAGTTGGCGCCGTTTTTAATTTTTTTTAATACTGCACTGTTTGCCCAATAGCAAGAGGTCAATCTGGGTACCTTTACATTTGCTTTTATTTGTACTTTGATAGTTAAACATATATATATTGTGGGATCACCTTCCCTAGGAAAAAGGCAGTCCAGGCAGCAAAGTCCTTCTTTTATCTGACTTGCAGTCAGTGTTTTTATTTAAAAGGTTAATAAAACAAAATAAAACAGAAAATAAATCCTTGCCTTTCAGGCTCTGACTAAACAGGCAGGTTTCCTATCTACCAGGGGTGAGCTTATCTCAGCCACCTCACAAAACAAAAAGGACTTTCAGCAACCCTCTACTCACAACCATCCATCTTGTGAGTTTGGTGTGGTGACTACTTTACAACACACAAAGGGACCATGGGTTACAAAAGTAGCCACCCTCCAGAAGGAAGGACAGTGTCAGCACCAATTCAGAGATGATTTGAGGATCTACAGCCGAGTGATACACAAATAAGATACATTGTTGTTAATAGTTAAAGTACTTGAATGTATTTTTAGGATTTAACTCCTGAGTTTAGTGTAGCTTTAAGACCCCGTTCACATGTAGCGACATACCTTTGCAGCGGCCGGGATAGCGCGACTTTCGGGGCGACGATCCAGCGACGGTAGCGCGACCTTCTCTGTCGGGCTCCATAGAAAAAAAAGCAAAATCCTCCGAAAAAAGGGTCCGGTAGAAGCGACTTGCGACCGCGACGAGCGACATGGAGTTAAGACAGCTCTATTGAATAGCATTGGCCGGCGACTTCTCTCGATATCGCGCGGGAAAAAATGCGCGATATCGCGGCGGAAATCTTGTGATACTTCGCTACATGTGAACGGGGCCTAATAATTTTCTAACTATATGCACTTCCAGTGTCCACTTCAAGTGACACAGGTGACTGGTCCTGTTGCTTTAAGATGAGAGAGTCATAAAGTGAAGTAAATAAATATTTTTTTAAATACAGAAAGGCCTTTTTGTTTTACTAATTTTGTTGATTTTTCTATATAATTAATACGCCATCGATTATTACTTTTACTACTTTTTTAAAAAGCCAGCAAAGAAAATAATACTTGCCTGTCCTGCTGACCTTTTATTAAAAGAATCAAGCAACATTTTATACAAAAGTAAAAAAAAAAAACAAACATATACAGTTATATACTGTACATACCGGCAAAAAAGCCTCATCACCGCACAAATATACCATAATGATACAGATAAATACACAATTTACATGAAGCAACAGAAAAGGCTTAAGAGGCACAACCCATCACCTATGCATGCAGCTATTTTTAAAAAATATTAAAGAATTGAGAAAAAACTATGGTGATAAGAGACATACAACCACACTCCAGAGAGAGACTCCTGCAAGTCAGCAACTTGGGATCCTTTTACAAATGGTGAACTTGTTGCATCTTTCTTTTCAAACCCCTTAAGCTATTGGGAAAAAAAGTTTGTGTGCCAAAAATTTGGCGCACTGACAATAGATTATCTGGCCCACTGTATTATAAACACAAAGTTCCCAATTGAAAAGGCAATGCTTTTACCCCCTTGAAGTGGCCTTATCATCATCTCTCATGAAAGATGCCATCTTGACCTTTTATTAAAAGAATCAAGCAACATTTTATACAAAAGTAAAACAAAACATAAAAATGGTACAAAGTCTACAGAAAGCAAAATAAAAACATATACATCCACGTTATATACTGTACATACAGGCAAAAAAAGCCTCATCACAAATATACCATAATGATACAGATAAATAAACAATTTACATGAAGCAACAGAGAAGGCCTAAGAGGCACAACCCATCACCTATGCATGCAGCTATTTTTCAAATTAAATAATTGAGAAAAAACTAGAGTGATAAAAGACAGACAACCACACTCCAGAGAAAGACTCCTGCAAGTCAGTAAGGCTTAATACCCTTTCACACCTTCAACCAAGTCACTTGTCTGTCCTCCTGCTCCCGCCGCTGCACTCAGCTGTGTTGAGCAAAGCTGAAGAAGCTTTAGCATCCTGCACACTTCTAGATGAGGAAAATATGGCCACAATTTGGTTCTATGGTTCCTTTTGCTGGCCACTACATTGCTGCTGTGTCTTGTGGTGACATAAGGGTTGGCAAAATAAAAAACATGGAGCACAGCTGGCAAAGTGGGCATCCTACACTCCTGGACAGATTTAGCAGCAACCTTAGATCTTTAACACAGCAGAGTTTGGTGGAACTGATAGCTGGACAGGTAAGTACTAATTGTTTTCTTTGCAGGGAGAATTTCTATTCTATGCTCATACAAACAAAAGAAAAGCCGGCCACACACCAGATTCAACTGGAATAGTTTATTGAAGCTTGTACCACATCAATGGCCAAAATAAAAACTGGCTGGATACCAGATTTTGCTGGAATAGACCTTCCTGCAGACCAGTGGCGTCACAAGGGGGGTGCGGGCCACACCCGGTTGACATCATTGGAGAGCTGACACCAAAATGACCGACAGTGTCAGAAGAGAGAAGGTAACCTGGCGCAATACCTTATCCCACCGGGTGAACATCCCCTCCTCTCTCTGCCAGCATTCATAACCATGATGGCAACCGGCAGGTATCAATAAGATGACCACGCATGTTTGATGATGTCATTGCACACGCGCGTGGTGAAGTCACGCGCATGCTCAATGACATCACGGCGGGGTGTCACCCGGTATCAGCTCCAGGTGGCACCCTGCCTCGGTACGCCCCTGCTGCAACCTTCACTTTCAAGGCCTGCCTTGTCTAGAGGAGGTGGACCTTTGACGGAACACCAGTGATGTGGTATAAGCTTCAATAAACAATTCCATCAGAATTCAGTGTGCAGACGCCTTTGCTTCTGTTTGTATGGGCTTATATTGGAGCAAGGACATGCTCCCAGTGGCAAGCACCTGGCCCATCCTTCCCTGAGCCGCAGAGAAGCGGTGTTTCTTTTGTGCATTCTCCTTTTATTCTATGCTTTTTAAAAATGGCAACATAGTAACTTTAAGGGGCCTTCATTCATAAAAAATAAAGTTATTGTGAAGCTACACATTGTTCTGACAATCTTTTTATGTGTCTGGATACAGTAATATATTTTACCTTTCAAAATGAAGCTAAAATGATGAAACACATGTTGTTGTTTTTCTGTAGGTTGACAATATGAATAATTGTACAAGTAGTACTTGGAAAGAGTTTATTATTTTAGGATTTGGCACCTTTCCAAATGGACAAATCTTGTTGTTTGTTGTGCTTTTATTTATGTATTTGCTGACAATTGTGGGAAATCTGACAATTGTCGCCCTTGTCTGCATGGTGTCGCAGCTTCACACGCCAATGTACTTCTTTTTGTGTAATCTTTCTACCTCAGATATTGCGTATGTCACAGTTACTCTTCCAAAGCTGCTGTCCATTTTTTTGACCCAAGACCATACCATCACATTCGGTGGATGTATTACACAACTGTATTTTTTTTTACTATGTGGACAAGCTGAGATATTCATCCTGACTTGTATGGCCTATGACCGCTATGTGGCAATATGTAAGCCCTTACAGTATTCCTTCCCTAAGGAGAACTATGGGGAAAAACACTGACCCCATAGTTCTCCTTTAAATACTGCATGAGTTCTCTATATCCAAATGATCTCTGCTCTGTTAACAAACTTTTCTCTTTCTCCTCCAGGACTCCTGTGGTCCTCCCCTACTGTGAAACTGCTTCACTTTTTATCAGACATGCATCATCTCCCTAGGTTATCAAGAGACTGTGTCATGTGGATCAAAAATTAAAACAGATGCAGCCACCTAGCCTCCCAAAACCTCCTGTCATAGCTAAATACAAGTGATTCTGATAGGAAAGACTATGCCACTTCTGAGTAATACATCCCAAGCCCTCCTGCCATAGCTGAATGTCCTGCTGCATTGATGCTACATCCGTGCTAGACAGTAAGGCTGCCCATCGTAGTGAAGGACCAATAACAATGTGTGATGGTGGATCTTACAATCAAACATGACTGTAAGATCCACCATCACATATTCTTATTGATCCTTCACTATGATGGGCATCCTCACTGTATTGTAGAATTGTGCCATCAGAGCAGCCTGACATTCTGCAGGGGGGCTTGGGATGCTGCTATAGGTATGTACCAGCCTACCAGGGACCTCTAGTTGCTAGCACTTTATGCCTGCAGCAGTTTTTGTTCCCCATGATAGATTCTCTTTAAATGCGCCTTTATAACCCATTTTATCAGAAAAATATGACATACAGCGTCTATTTCCTGTTTCGTAATTGTCACTGTGTTGTAGTGTTTCACCTGCACTTTATACAGTGATGTAGAGCTTTCTCTCTTCAAATAGCAGTGCTCAAAGTGATGACACAGATGGTACTGTGTGTTTTGGTACTATGGATGAACGGAATCACCAGCACTCACGGGATGCAAATAATTAATGATTTGTCACTATGTCGCCCTGAGGAAAAGACCCTGCGCGGCCCCCGTTGGTTTGATCGATGCATGTTCAATAAAATCTTGCATCCTGTGACTGTCGGTGATTACTTTCATCTATATATTCTAATTTTCACTGACTTTATAATTACACCTTTATCTACTACACAGGTATTGTTGCCAAATTTTCATTACCAATGGTATCAAATCTTTTTTTAGGCTGTAAGCTCTTTTGTGCAGGTTTTCCTTACCTATTGTTTGATGCATTAGTCTTTGTTATCAATAAATTAATTTGTACAATTCTGTAGAAAATGTTGGCTCTAGAAAAATCAATAATAAAAACTGTAATAAGAATGTATAAAGATCAGCAATGCCCATTGTGACAGAAAGCAAGGAATGGTTATAAATGGGAAGGTATGTAAGGCCAAGCCTTTTAGATTGCATCGCTCTTTTCAGTTAAAAACCCCAGAGAAAGTGTGTATGATTTAGATGTGCAATTTATAAATTGTGTTCTGGGTCCCTCTATGTGTAGCCGACTGTTACCCAGCTAGGTGAGCTGGAGTACTGAAGCCTGAAGGATACATTTGTTGCTGAAAAGGACATTATTTTGGAAACCGCATTGGAGTACAGGAAAGTACTGACTAATGTTATGAAATTTTGTGTTTTGCCGCAGAATGAACTGCATTTCATGGATGCAGAAATACTTGTTTACTGTGTGCCGTGGAAAATAAAGCTTTTTGAAAAGTCAAGTGGACTGTCCGGTGCTGTATTTGCCCTAGAAGACTGGTTAAGAACGATTCCCATTACACCATGCAAGCTTTTGAGATCACACAATACTAGAAAAATAACAGAGAAATACAGTAATAGGTATACTGCACTAGTGTCAGTTGTTACATATTTGAGAGCCAGAAAAACAAAGTTAAAGGAGAACTATGAGGTGAGTGAAAATCACTCACCCTCATAGTTGGAGCCGACGTGTGACAATGAAACTGTCACATGTCGGCTCAATAGATGGGGAAGTGAGCGAACGCATACCGTCGCTCGCTCACTTCCAGATCATTTCCCTGCAGTGAGCGGTGACTGTGACTCACGGCTCCCTGCAGGGATTCCCCCCACTCCCCGCTCCGATCCTCCAGCGCAGAGCCAGCTGTCACTCACGCAGCTGGGTGGATCTTGACAGTAATGTCAGGATCTGTCACGGCTGCGGCGGTCTCAGTATACCGCAAGCTGTAGCCCGCGCTATACTGAGCTTTGGCGTATCGGTATATCTTGCTGCACTCCTTACCAGATAGTAATGAAAACCTGTCTGGTCCAGGTGGGTGCTTGCAATGACCATGGATGGCACCGTGCAATAACATGAAGTCCAAGAACGCCACAAGCACTCCAGTATAAACGTGAAAAAATATCAATTTAATGACACATATTTGTGACGTCATATGACGTCATTCTGAGCCTGATGAAGGGGACCCTGTGAGGCCCCGAAAGCGCTTGCATTGTTTGACAAATATGTGTCATTAAAGGAGAACTATGAGGTGAGTGCTTTTCACTCACCTCATAGTTCTAGCCGACCTGTGACAATGAGACTGTCACAGGTCGGCTCAGTAGATCGGGAGGTGAGCGCACACATACCGGGTTTGCTCACCTCTTGATCCTGTCACGGCTCTCTGCCGTGACAGGGGGAGGGGCTGGATTCCCCTCTCCCCGCTCTGATCTGCCAGCTCTGACTGACGGAACGGACGGGGAGGGGGCGGGTACAGCTGGCTCTGCCTCTAGATAGGCAGAGCCAGCGGTCACTCACGCAGCTGGGCGGATCCCGTCATCTAAGTCGGGATCCGCTCCGGCTGCGGTATACTGAGCTTAGGGTAACGGGAGGATGCTAGTTTGTGTCCTCCCGATACCCTAAGGAGAACTATGGGGAAAAACACTGACCCCATAGTTCTCCTTTAAATTGATCTTTTTTCACGTTTATACTGGAGTGCTAGTGACGTTCTTGGACTGCATACTGGCGCCCTCCCTGACTCTTAAGAGAACTATGGGGAAAAACACTTACCCCATAGTTCTCTTTTAAGAGCTAATAACTTCCAAAGCTATGCATGCAATTCTCCACAACTGTGCAAAATCTGAGATATTTGTGATCAACTCCATAATCTTAAAAAAAAAAAACAGCAGCAGATGTACTAAAAACCTCTTTTGAATAAATCAAATTTTGAAAGTCTTGAAAATATTTGTTGTTCTTAAATTGTGTATTCTCACAAAAATTTATATTTGTGTTTTCGGTTGTCAAGTGGGCTGAGTTCCTTCTCAGCTTCTGATATATTTTGAGGATCCCAGCGACAAGATGTCCTAGCTATAATTTCCAGCAGTATCCCTGTGCAACATGGGGTATTACCTGCTATAAAATGGGTGTTCCCATGTGTTCATTTGCCATTCTTTTTATAAAAAAAGTAAAGGAGACATGTAAAATAAATGGTTTGTAGCACTGTTCTACCCTCTTGGCTCGAAGGGAGCTTGGGGAAGAATTACCCTTTAAGGTTAGCTGACAGAGGAAGCAAGCATATTAATTGGAAACTCCAAATTGGGCCACAGAACTTTCCTACTGCTACTGGTGCATTTTGAGTGGCCTACCCCTTCATTAAGACTGATCATGGCTCTGATATAGGGGCAGACATCCTAAAACACATCACAAGTGAGAGTAGAAAATAGAAATCCAGGACCCAAAAGGGAGTTAGTCTTAGGTGTGTTTTCTTTGTAGGGTAGAACACTGCTAAGAGCCCTTGACATCATAAAGGGAGGCCCATATTAACCTTGCAATAGGTTTGTCAATTGTTGAAGTTTTATAACTGCATTTTTATTCTAGCATTTATGAAATTATTAAAGTGGTCGCCTATGCAATCCAGTGCATAGGAAAAAAACAAATAAAAAAAACACAAAACTTTTTATGGTGCTATTTTCACAGCTATTTATGCTTATCATCTAAAAAGCTTCAAAATACAGCTAACAACTAACAAAACAACACTCCGAACATAAACAACATTACTCAGGAGCAATTCAAAGCTAGGATGAAGCCTTAAAACAAACTGAACTACCTCAAACCTCTAATTCTGCCCTTCCTTTTACTGAAGCAGCAAATTTCTGCAAAAACTTATTGGAATTTTGGTGAAGCGAAATTGTACTGTTTCACTAATTTTTGGTTATTTATTAAAGTTGTTTATTAAAGTAGTATTAAACTCTCTAGTTTTTTCATTAATTAATTCAGATCAAACATAGTTAGTCAGGTTGAAAAAAGACACAAGTCCATCGAGTTCAACCTATAGAGAAAAAAAAAAAAAGCCTAAACAGAACACTATGCCCACAATTACCCCCTGTTGATCCAGAGGAAGGCAAAAAAAAACCCCTATAAAGCATGGTTCAATTTGCTCCAACAGGGGGAAAAAAATCCTTCCTGATCCCATAAGGGATTCCCTTAACGTGAATAATTTGGCACCGAGCTCTTTATATGGACCATGTATGTATTTATACATGGTGATCATTTCCCCCCCTTAGTCGCCTCTTCTCCAGAGAGAACAAATTCAGGTCAGCTAATCTTTCCTCATAGTTCAGCTCCTCCATGCCTCTTATGAGTTTGGTCGCCCTTCGCTGCACTTTCTCCATTTCCACAATATCCTTTTTGTGAACTGGTGCCCAAAACTGGACTGCATATTCCAGATGAGGTCTTACTAATGCTTTGTACAGGGGCAGGATTATGTCTCTATCTCTGGAGTCTATACCTCTTATAATACAAGTATTTTGCATGCTTTAGAAACTGTGGCTTGACATTGCATGCTATTATTCAGTCTGTGATCTACCAGAACACCCAGATTTTTCTCCATCATTGACTCCCCCAAACATACTCCCCTTCCCCCCCAGAGTGTATGACGCATGCAGGTTTTTAATCCCCAAGTGCAGAACTTTACATTTATCAGCATTAAACCTCATTTGCCAAATACTTGCACAATCGCACAAATGCATTCAAATCTGCTTGTAAGTTGGAGACATCCTGTAAGGACTGTATTCCACTACATAACTTGGTGTCATCTGAAAACACAGAAATAGAACTTTTAATCCCCAATTCTATGTCATTTATAAATAGGTTAAACAGTAAGGGACCCAACACTGAAGCTTGGGGAACACCACTAACAACTTCAGACCATTCAGAGTATGAATCATTGATCACCACTCTCTGAATACGGTCTTTAAGCCAGTTTTCTACCCAATTACAGATGGAATGCTTGATACCTACTGACCTTAACTTATACATGAGCCGCCTGTGGGGAACTGTGTCAAACACTTTTGCAAAGTCCAAGTATACTATATCCACAGCCATTCCTCTGTCCAATTTATTACTCACTTCCTCATAAAAAGAAAGTAGGTTTTTTTGACAACTTCTGTCTTTTGTGAATCCGTGCTGACTATCGCTTATTATATTATTTTCAAGCAGAAACAATTGCATGTGATACTTGATCAAACTTTCAAGTATCTTGCCAACTATTGAGGTTAAACTTTCAGGTCTGTAATTACTTGGTAAAGACTTTGATCCCTTTTTAAATATAGGCACCACATTGGCTTTGCGCCAATCCATCGGTACCAAGCCAGTCATTAGAGAGTCTCTAAAAATTAAAAACAATGGCTTAGAAATTTCTGGACCATATCAATAGTCAACCATTGTGGTTCAGTAGAGGCTATGGCACTACTATCCCCATGATGGACTTTGAGTTGGGCCAGAGATTAGGGGTGCATACCAGCAATCAGA
>NW_017308252.1:239994-245766 GCF_000935625.1 Nanorana parkeri | reverse complement strand
ACAGCGCTGTCACTGCACCTCCATCCTGTCCTGTGTATATACTGTATATATATATATATACACAGGGTCTCTAAACCCCCTTCCAATGCCCAGTTCAGAAAACTTGTATTTAAAAACAATGGATCTCACTGCTGAACTCCGCAAAATGTGAGCTGCTTGCTCTTTCTGGGATTGGGACTTCCTTAGTCACTGACCCAGAGAATGCCTCCAGCAATGAAAATTTTGTAAAACATTTTTTTTATTCTTTTTTTATGTGACTTTAAAAAAAAATTGGGGAAAATGTAAATAATTTTTCCTATTTTTTTGTTTTTTTTCACTTAACTTTATTGCTATTACAAATTGGACAAAGATACATTTTTGTGATTTGTGACCCACAGACCCAGCCAGCCTGCCCTAGGGCGTATATACAAACCAAAGTCATTAATTAAAAGAAAAAAAATAACAAATGTGACAAACAACTTGATGGGACAATTCTGATGAGTTTGGTGATCCCCTCTGTAAAGGCGGAGGTGAAATTGTACATTGCAAACATTGTCATCCCAGGGTGGCTTACCTCCTTCCAAACTGCCCCCTTGCAGTTCAAAGGCCCGAACCTCAACATCCATGAGCACAAAGATCACAGAGTAGCCATTATTAAAGTTCAACTCTTTGCAGGTAAAAGAATGTCCAAGTGGGGTAGCCAAGGCTTCTACATATGCAGAAGCTTGTATGGAACCTCGCTCTGTAAAGAAAAAAGAGACATAGACCGGTATTATTTGAGCATGACGGCCAAGTGTAGGAAGGCGTATGATGTGTGGTCAGGGGCTATTATATAAATGAAATAACGTTGGACATGGCTAGAGCTAGTATATAAAGGGAGCACTGCTATACCCGCCTGTGACAGTAGTGAGGTCTGAGCATATCAATATTAAATATGAAATTCTCTTTTCCCTCATCTTGAAAAAGCCTTCAATTCAGTTCAAATGACCTCAGACTGCCCCTAATTTTATTTATACATTCTCAAATTCCAGAAAACAGATATCTGCTAATATGGGTCTGTGATCTTTATAGTCCTAATTACCTAACTGAGATACCAGACTTACCCTCATAAGCTTTTCATGGCTACCCGTAATGAAAGTCAACCACGCATAACTGCCTATCACCAATAAATTAGCATCTGACAGAACTAGGTAAACACAAGAGGGCCTGGCCAGGATATTGACCCAGATGACCTCAGATTCACCCTGAACTATAAAATGAAGTTAAAGTGACATTAAACCCTCAGATTTTTTAACATAAAACAATACTGTAATGTGCGCCTTCCTGTAATCCATGGTTGTTTCCCTTCTCTTTGCTGCTCTTCCTTTTAAATCCTCATGTCTTCTCATGCTCTGCAGAACTTCTGTTTTGCAGCAGACTGCCTTGGTGTGCCTTCCGTATCCGAATTTCGTATTTCGGACTTAAAAAAAAACTACCATCAACTCCAATATAAATGTACTTTGCTTTTTAACTTCAATAGATAACGAATGTTCGTAATGGAACGAAAATACGTCAACGGAATTTCGTATTTCCTGCCTGTGTATTGTAATGCGACTCTCAGCAGCAGCGGATCCGTATTTCGGATTAAAAAAAAAATCTTGTCATGTTGTTCAACCTCATTTACAGGGGTAAATTCGTATTTCGGATATAATTCGAAAACTGCAATTCGGATTTCGGATGCTTCCGAATGTACGAATTTCAGGAAAATTGGTACGAATTTCGATTCGTAACGAAACGAATCGCACATGTCTACCGGATATGATGGGTACACCACTGACTTTGACTAGTTCCCCTCCACATAGTGCTAGCAAGGTGTGACTTTGCTGTCAAAATATCCCGGCAGTTTGAAGTTGCGTTCGGCGTATTACCTCGATCCCATAAGCGGATGTTAAAGGTCTCCAGGTAAAACAAAGTGTTATTCTTGTCCTGCAGAAAAAAATCGCACACAAATATTCCATCAATAAAAAATTTGACTTAGAGGTACAAAATTCCAAACTGTTCATCTCATATTATCCGATAGCTGAAGATTTCATATCCCTCTTGTTAGAAACGCCTTCCAATGATATCAACCTCTCATCACCCCTGTACCCGCTGGGCAGCCTATGGTCCTTTAGACATATTTTACCCTCCATGTCCCATTTAATATTTCACCCCATCCCCTGATTTGTGCCCTACCTACCTTTTTGAATGTGAGGCTAAGACGTCCTCCTGGAAAGGATAAGACCAGCTCAGCCGTTCTGGCACCACAAACCCCAGTGGCCTTTGTAACCGGAGGTGACGGGATCGTAAACTGAATAACACAATGAACACGAGGATCAGTATACAGTAGACCAAGCCCATACCTTAAACATGCTTCTATTGCTTACTGCCTAAGTTTGTAGAGTGAAGATTCATTTTAAACCCAGCAAGAAATGTAATTCTTAGAGATCCAATTTGTAGTATGCTGACAACTAAGCCAGATGCGTACAACAGTGTGATGTCCAGTCTCTGGAATGTTTCCAACTTTCATGTGACTGTAAGGCGTTAGCCAGAAGTTCACGCTCTACTGCGCATGTGCGAGTTCCAGCCTTCCGGATTGCTAGGAAACGTGTGCTAGTGCGCATGCGCTCACAGAGGAAAGTGGCGCACAGGAAGTGACACGTTGCTCTCTAATCTAATGCTCTATTTAAACCAGCTGGCCCAATGGATCAGAGCTCAATGGTCCTTAAAGGAGAACTATGAGGGGGGTGCTTTTCACTCACCTCATAGATGTAGCCGACCTGTGACAATGAGACTGTCACAGGTCGGCTCAGTAGATCGGGAGGTGAGCGAACACATACCGGCGTTTGCTCACTTCTCGATCCTGTCTCGGTTCTCTGCCGTGACAGGGGGAGGGGCTGGATTCCCCCCTCCCCGCTCTGATCCGCCAGCGCTGACTGTCAGAACGGACGGGGGAGGGGGCGGGTACAGCTGGCTCTGCCTCTAGATAGGCAGAGCCAGCTGTCACTCACGCAGCTGGGCGGATCCCGGCACAATTGTCGGGAATCCGCTTCAGCTGCGGCGTCTCAGTATACCACAAGCTCGCGGTATACTGAGCCTAGGGTGACGGGAGGACGTTAGTTTGTGTCCTCCCGTTACCCTAAGGAGAACTATGGGGAAAAGACTTAACCTCATAGTTCTCCTTTAAGCTTGTGCTCTGTGTTCCTGCTATTTGTCTGCCTGTTGCCTTGACTCAGATTGCTGCTGACCTTGATTGCCCGCTGCCCGCCCCTGACCTCTGCATGTTATCTGGATTCTGCCTCTGCCTGCTCCTTCTGTACTGATCGTCTGGCTTGACCTCTGGCTTGTTTGACGTTGCTCCAGTTTCCACTGCAATCTTCCCTGACATCTCAGCTGCCAACCAGCCCTGCTCATCCTACCAGGGACCCAGTTGCCAGACGTCTACCAGGCACCGTGTCTGAACACGTTGGCACCCGTGCTCCTCTCTGTCTACTCGCTCCCTGTTCCCACTCCCAGGGGTGTGAGACAAGAGCCGCAAGGGAGGCCTCCTCAGCCAAATTGGTCCTCCACCAGGTACGTGATAGTGACCCTTCCCTTAGCCACTGCTTATTATCCATTAGATGATGAGACCTGAGGAATTGCTATGGTTTAACCAATTATAAAATCACACTGTTGTAAGGTTTATTACCACTGTCCTTTGCTAATAGACCCGTCTGTCACCTCAGAACAGGATGTCGTATAGTCATTGATCTGGTAATCACAGGTTTTCATGGAATAAACCAATTCTAATTCAAGTGGTTGGATTGGACTTTCCTCATTGTCATTAAAGTGACATTAAACCCTCAGATTTTTTTTACATAAACCAATACTGTTATGTGCGCCTCACTGTAATCCATGGTTGTTTCCCTTCTCTTTGCTGCTCTTCCTTTTAAATCCTCATGTCTTCCCATGCTGGGGGAGAACTTCCCTTTTCAGCTCAGGGCCTCTTCCTGTAGTGCTGGCTCAGGTTACAAACCTATACAAACCTATACACAGACACCATGTATCCATTCCTGAGACAAGGCAGTCTGCTGCAAAACAGAAGTTCTTCCCCAGCATGAGAACAGATACAGATTTAAAAGGAAGAGCAGCAAAGAGAAGGGAAACTACCATGGATTACAGTAAGGCGCACATTACTGTATTGTTTTATGTTAAAAAATCTGAGGGTTTAATGTCACTTTAACTCTTGAACCTATAAAACCTCCAGATTATGCACAGGACTCACTTACATTTGTGATGTTGAAGAAATCCACCGTTATCATGAAGATCGCCTTTATTCTTAAACAGACTCCTGACGTGCCAACCACAGTGTACTCGGTGGGAGCGCCGCTGAGGGTCTCTGCAATAAAAAGACATGAAGACAGATGAGTGACGTCTCAATGACACCCACAAGTATAATGATCTTTGGTGAATAAAGCAACAATCAGTTGGTCCCTTTTCATGCATAGTAAACAGTGATAGGTGCGAGACCAAATTGTTGGGATTTTTGGGGTCATTTGAAAGTGTATATATATATAGCCCAAACTTTGTTATGAATAGAGTAGGGCAAGGATAAAACCCATGCTTTTCTTTTTTAATATCAGGAGGCATGGAACGCTTATCCAAAGTAACAAAGAAAATCCAGTGAATGAATCATTCATTGTCGAATTAACTTATTGCTGACAGGGCCGGATTTACTCTCTCTGCTGCCCCAAGGCCAGGTTCCTCAATGCGCCCCCCCTACCTGCCGACCCAACCCCCATCCCCCCCAATGGAGAATGGCGGACCTGCAGGCTGCATACAAGTGATCTCTGGGACATTGCCGAGATCACTTGAACAAAACAAGTGGCGGCTTCCCCCGCTGTACACTTAGCTCTGCTTGCCCAAAGGGCTACATGTAGAAAATAACTACCTGCCGGGCGGCCGGAACTGCATGTCCCGGGTGTCGGGAGATAGGAATTCTACACCGCTGCTGCCCCTCTACTCCCTGCTGCCCGGAGGCCGGGCCTTGGTTGGCCTTGTGGGAAATCCGGCCCTGATTGCTGACACATACTAGTCAGAAACGGGTATTATTATTATTATACAGGATTTATAGAGCGCCAACAGTTTGCGCAGCGCTTTACAATATAAGGAAGACATTACAATCACAATACAATGTAAGACAAGATGGTAAGGAGGGCCCTGCCCCTGAGGGCTTACAATCTAAAAGGGAGGGGCCAGTGATACATGAGGAGGTAGCTGTGTGGGGATGAGTTGTTTGAGAATGTGATGGTTCAGTGGTTAGGTTGAGGTGGGATAGGCTTCCCTGAAGAGATGAGTCTTAAGGGATCGCCTTAAGGCAGTCAAGGTGGGAGATAGATGGACAGGTTGGGGTAAAGAGTTCCAGAGAATGGGAGAAGTCTTGGAAGCGAGCATGGGAGGAGTTGACTAGGGAGCTGGAAAGCAGGAGGTCTTGGGATGAGTGGAGTGGACGGTTAGGGTGATACTTTGAGACAATGTTGGAGATATAGCCGGGGGCGGAGTTGTGGATGGCTTTGTAAGTCATTGTTAATATTTTTAATTTGATCCTTTGGACGAGTGGAAGCCATTGTACCAGTGTGTACCAGTGTGTACCAGTGTGTGCCAGTGTGTGCCAGTGGGTACCAGTGTGTGCCATTGTACCAGTGTGTACCAGTGTGTACCAGTGTGTGCCAGTGTGTGCCAGTGGGTACCAGTGTGTGCCATTGTACCAGTGTGTACCAGTGTGTACCAGTGTGT
>NW_017308252.1:221666-234319 GCF_000935625.1 Nanorana parkeri | reverse complement strand
CGGAACGGACGGGGGAGGGGGCGGGTACAGCTGGCTCTGCCTCTAGATAGGCAGAGCCAGCTGTCACTCACGCAGCTGGGCGGATCCCGGCACAATTGTCGGGAATCCGCTTCAGCTGCGGCGTCTCAGTATACCACAAGCTCGCGGTATACTGAGCCTAGGGTGACGGGAGGACGTTAGTTTGTGTCCTCCCGTTACCCTAAGGAGAACTATGGGGAAAAGACTTAACCTCATAGTTCTCCTTTAAGCTTGTGCTCTGTGTTCCTGCTATTTGTCTGCCTGTTGCCTTGACTCAGATTGCTGCTGACCTTGATTGCCCGCTGCCCGCCCCTGACCTCTGCATGTTATCTGGATTCTGCCTCTGCCTGCTCCTTCTGTACTGATCGTCTGGCTTGACCTCTGGCTTGTTTGACGTTGCTCCAGTTTCCACTGCAATCTTCCCTGACATCTCAGCTGCCAACCAGCCCTGCTCATCCTACCAGGGACCCAGTTGCCAGACGTCTACCAGGCACCGTGTCTGAACACGTTGGCACCCGTGCTCCTCTCTGTCTACTCGCTCCCTGTTCCCACTCCCAGGGGTGTGAGACAAGAGCCGCAAGGGAGGCCTCCTCAGCCAAATTGGTCCTCCACCAGGTACGTGATAGTGACCCTTCCCTTAGCCACTGCTTATTATCCATTAGATGATGAGACCTGAGGAATTGCTATGGTTTAACCAATTATAAAATCACACTGTTGTAAGGTTTATTACCACTGTCCTTTGCTAATAGACCCGTCTGTCACCTCAGAACAGGATGTCGTATAGTCATTGATCTGGTAATCACAGGTTCTCATGGAATAAACCAATTCTAATTCAAGTGGTTGGATTGGACTTTCCTCATTGTCATTAAAGTGACATTAAACCCTCAGATTTTTTTTACATAAACCAATACTGTTATGTGCGCCTCACTGTAATCCATGGTTGTTTCCCTTCTCTTTGCTGCTCTTCCTTTTAAATCCTCATGTCTTCCCATGCTGGGGGAGAACTTCCCTTTTCAGCTCAGGGCCTCTTCCTGTAGTGCTGGCTCAGGTTACAAACCTATACAAACCTATACACAGACACCATGTATCCATTCCTGAGACAAGGCAGTCTGCTGCAAAACAGAAGTTCTTCCCCAGCATGAGAACAGATACAGATTTAAAAGGAAGAGCAGCAAAGAGAAGGGAAACTACCATGGATTACAGTAAGGCGCACATTACTGTATTGTTTTATGTTAAAAAATCTGAGGGTTTAATGTCACTTTAACTCTTGAACCTATAAAACCTCCAGATTATGCACAGGACTCACTTACATTTGTGATGTTGAAGAAATCCACCGTTATCATGAAGATCGCCTTTATTCTTAAACAGACTCCTGACGTGCCAACCACAGTGTACTCGGTGGGAGCGCCGCTGAGGGTCTCTGCAATAAAAAGACATGAAGACAGATGAGTGACGTCTCAATGACACCCACAAGTATAATGATCTTTGGTGAATAAAGCAACAATCAGTTGGTCCCTTTTCATGCATAGTAAACAGTGATAGGTGCGAGACCAAATTGTTGGGATTTTTGGGGTCATTTGAAAGTGTATATATATATAGCCCAAACTTTGTTATGAATAGAGTAGGGCAAGGATAAAACCCATGCTTTTCTTTTTTAATATCAGGAGGCATGGAACGCTTATCCAAAGTAACAAAGAAAATCCAGTGAATGAATCATTCATTGTCGAATTAACTTATTGCTGACAGGGCCGGATTTACTCTCTCTGCTGCCCCAAGGCCAGGTTCCTCAATGCGCCCCCCCTACCTGCCGACCCAACCCCCATCCCCCCCAATGGAGAATGGCGGACCTGCAGGCTGCATACAAGTGATCTCTGGGACATTGCCGAGATCACTTGAACAAAACAAGTGGCGGCTTCCCCCGCTGTACACTTAGCTCTGCTTGCCCAAAGGGCTACATGTAGAAAATAACTACCTGCCGGGCGGCCGGAACTGCATGTCCCGGGTGTCGGGAGATAGGAATTCTACACCGCTGCTGCCCCTCTACTCCCTGCTGCCCGGAGGCCGGGCCTTGGTTGGCCTTGTGGGAAATCCGGCCCTGATTGCTGACACATACTAGTCAGAAACGGGTATTATTATTATTATACAGGATTTATAGAGCGCCAACAGTTTGCGCAGCGCTTTACAATATAAGGAAGACATTACAATCACAATACAATGTAAGACAAGATGGTAAGGAGGGCCCTGCCCCTGAGGGCTTACAATCTAAAAGGGAGGGGCCAGTGATACATGAGGAGGTAGCTGTGTGGGGATGAGTTGTTTGAGAATGTGATGGTTCAGTGGTTAGGTTGAGGTGGGATAGGCTTCCCTGAAGAGATGAGTCTTAAGGGATCGCCTTAAGGCAGTCAAGGTGGGAGATAGATGGACAGGTTGGGGTAAAGAGTTCCAGAGAATGGGAGAAGTCTTGGAAGCGAGCATGGGAGGAGTTGACTAGGGAGCTGGAAAGCAGGAGGTCTTGGGATGAGTGGAGTGGACGGTTAGGGTGATACTTTGAGACAATGTTGGAGATATAGCCGGGGGCGGAGTTGTGGATGGCTTTGTAAGGCATTGTTAATATTTTTAATTTGATCCTTTGGACGAGTGGAAGCCATTGTACCAGTGTGTACCAGTGTGTACCAGTGTGTGCCAGTGTGTGCCAGTGGGTACCAGTGTGTGCCATTGTACCAGTGTGTACCAGTGTGTACCAGTGTGTGCCAGTGGGTACCAGTGAAGTCTCATTTCACTTTTTTGTAAGTATTGTGTAGTCTCTAAACTCCCCACCACAGGCAAGACAGAAGCCAGGAAACCGCTCCGCTTGGTATATTTCTGGAGTATGTTGAGGGAGGGAACATACATAAACACAGGGAGAACATACAAATTCCATGTCTCTGGTAATTAGTCACTGGAGTCCAACTCCGCAACACAAGAGTGCTTACTGACCACATGCGAGCTCCTTCAGGTGGCCATTGGACCGTCTATCTAATAGACCTGTTATCCAGCCCATTAAAATTATAAAAAAAATCAAACTACTGTGCCAACTAATTGACTTCAGAATAGATCCGTCGCTGGTGAGTACTCTAGGTCAGTGGTTCTCAACCTGTGTAACCTCAGGACCCACATTTGTCCTTGGTCATCAGGGCGCGACCCGAATCGCACTGCAATGGAACGCACGGCATTAGGGTACCACGTGTTCTGATGCGGGCTTACGGACTGTGGGTGGGATGAATGGCAACACACCTCCTACACCAGAATGCACGCTAGGTGCGATTGCGTGGTACGGTTTAACGCACTGCACTAGTGTGAACGAACCCTCAAAAACACTGACACACAGACACATTCTCGCACACACATACACACTCCAAAAGGTCCACCCAGCTTCCCTACCTTATAAGGACTGGAGTGGATCCTCAGCCTGGGGTCTAGTGTGGGCTGTTGTGGCGGAGCTCCATCCATATGTGCATTGCTTGTCCAGCTCCCTTGCGTGCCGTAGAGATGCCGGGAGCCAGAATGTGACATCACTCCGGTCCAGGCACCTCTAGAGGACACATGAGGGAGCTATAAGCAATGCAAGTATGGATGGAGCTCCCATGTGGCCATAGCTCCAGCCCATCCCACCTCAAGCTGACACTCGGCGGCGGGCAGTGTATTTTTAATTGCTTGGCTTGAGAACTGACAGTGTGGTGCTAGGGGGACGCAAAGGAGCCTCTCACCTAGAAAAGTGGAAAGCATGTGGTGACCCACTGAACATGGGGTCGCGACCCACCATTTGAGAACCAAGGCTTTAGATCCTTGGTTCTCAACTGGTGGGTCGTGACCCAAAAGTGGGTCGCGACCCCATGTTCAGTGGGTCGCCGTGTGCCTTCCACTTTTCTAGGTGAGAGGCAGCCCAGCCTCCCCCTAGAACAGCACTGTTCACTCTCACACCGAGCAGCCATTCAAAATATGCTGTCCGGCGCCAAGTGTTGACTTGAGGTGGGGTGGGGTGGGCTGGGGGTATGGCAGCGAGGGAGCTCCATCCATATGTGTATTGCTTACAGCTCCCTCATGTGTCCTGTAGAGGTGCCTGGACCAGAGTGATGTCACATTCTGGCTCCCGGCACCTCTACAGGGCGCACATGGGAGCTGTACAAGCAATGCACATATGGATGGAGCTCCAGCACAGCAACCCACACTGTTGTGCGTTCCATTGCAGTGGGACTTGGGTCACGACTTAATGACCATGGACAAATGTGGGTCCTGAGGTTACGCAGGTTGAGAACCACTGCGCTAGATCCTATCGTCTCCATTCACTGCACAGAACAAGGTGACCACATGTAGAAGGATCGGTTAAAGTAGACAGACTTCCACCCCTAGATGTAGACTGAGCTTCGAGCAATGAAAGAAGGATACACTGATGAAGCTGATTATGGAAGATCATTTTCAGAAGAAGGGTGTGAGCTGTTATCGGAGCCGGACAAGATCCTGACTCTCTTATCTATGTACATTTGCTAATAATGATAAAACATGTTTTTCAGACAATTGGAATCACTCCCAGTGCTTCTTACTGGTGCCTATTATCTAAATACCTACAACTTCAATGAAAGGGATGAAGGATGTCTTGACTCTCAGATGTCTCCAATAAATCTCTAAAAGCACAGAATCTTCTAAAGAAACTCTTCCTTTAGGTATCAGTGTCACACTGCCTTGGTATCTGTGCCGGAATTTCCCTTTTGCCCAGTTTCCATGTCCACTGTCTCTGGTGCTGGGCTGTCAGCCTGAGGGGATTCACAGGGCTCTCGCCTATCTTCTCTCTTCTTTCCCTATTTCGGCTCAACTCACCTGTTGCTCAGGGTTCAAGCAACGAGTCAGTTCACTGCTAGGGCTCCTTTAGTGTCACCTACAAATTTAACTCCTCCCCTCCTCTTGCTCTTTCTGTAGGGGTTCCCCAAGGCTCTGTCCTTTCACCCCTTCTCTTCTCTATCTACACCTCCTCCCTTGGTCAGTTAATAAGCTCACATGGCTTCCAATACCATCTCTATGCCGATGACACTCAAATCTATCTTTCTACTCCACAACTCACTCCCTCAGTGTCCTCTCGTGTCACTAATCTACTAACTGAGATATCCGTCTGGATGTCGCAACACTTCTTAAAACTCAACCTTTCAAAAACTGAGCTCATGACAGACATTACTGGTTGCCAGGAGCGTCCCAGATTGTTAAGAGCTCTGAGCAACATGGGATGCCCTTGGTGGTGGCAATGTGCCCCCATGTGACCCAAAGAGATGCCGTCTGAGGCAACACCATCAGTCTGTCTCATTATAGGGACGGCCCTGATGATGGCAATCACCTGGACAAAACAGAGGGTGAGCGGGTGTCTAAACCTTCCCCATTCCATCCAAAACCTACTAAAAAATATGGATTTAGAGTCACTCAAATCTTATCATGGGTTTTATTTTAGAAACGCATATTTTCAGTAAAGCATTAGATGAACGGGCTTCATGTAAAAAAAAAACAACCCAAAGTACCACAAAAGAAAGAATATATAATGCAGCACAAGGTCAATAAGCAATAATATGGGGTGACACGTTAAAGAAAATAATAGGAATTAAAACCTTTTTTTTAAAATAGTTACAATAATGTAACAAAATTAGAACACTGAATACAGTTGGTTACAGTACAGATTTGTTTTGGTCACAAATAATTAAAAGTCATTAGAGTCTAATAAAGTTCATATATAAATGTTGTATCCATTTTACTTTCTACATATTTTACCCCTCCCCCACCTGTTTTTCTGCACTGTTTTAATCCTGCTAAAATGATACCAGTGGAGCTTACACTCTAATGTCCCGCCCCCTCCCCCCACAGTCACATCAGTCTCTGTACAGAGGAGCTTACACTCTAATGTCCCCCCCCACAGTCACATCAGTCTCTGTGCAGAGGAGCTTACACTCTAATGTCCCCCCCCACAGTCACATCAGTCTCTGTGCAGAGGAGCTTACACTCTAATGTCCCCCCCCACAGTCACATCAGTCTCTGTGCAGAGGAGCTTACACTCTAATGTCCCCCCCCACAGTCACATCAGTCTCTGTGCAGAGGAGCTTACACTCTAATGTCCCCCCCCACAGTCACATCAGTCTCTGTGCAGAGGAGCTTACACTCTAATGTCCCCCCCCACAGTCACATCAGTCTCTGTGCAGAGGAGCTTACACTCTAATGTCCCCCCCCACAGTCACATCAGTCTCTGTGCAGAGGAGCTTACACTCTAATGTCCCCCCCCACAGTCACATCAGTCTCTGTGCAGAGGAGCTTACACTCTAATGTCCCCCCCCACAGTCACATCAGTCTCTGTGCAGAGGAGCTTACACTCTAATGTCCCCCCCCACAGTCACATCAGTCTCTGTGCAGAGGAGCTTACACTCTAATGTCCCCCCCCACAGTCACATCAGTCTCTGTGCAGAGGAGCTTACACTCTAATGTCCCCCCCCACAGTCACATCAGTCTCTGTGCAGAGGAGCTTACACTCTAATGTCCCCCCCCACAGTCACATCAGTCTCTGTGCAGAGGAGCTTACACTCTAATGTCCCCCCCCACAGTCACATCAGTCTCTGTGCAGAGGAGCTTACACTCTAATGTCCCCCCCCACAGTCACATCAGTCTCTGTGCAGAGGAGCTTACACTCTAATGTCCCCCCCCACAGTCACATCAGTCTCTGTGCAGAGGAGCTTACACTCTAATGTCCCCCCCCACAGTCACATCAGTCTCTGTGCAGAGGAGCTTACACTCTAATGTCCCCCCCCACAGTCACATCAGTCTCTGTGCAGAGGAGCTTACACTCTAATGTCCCCCCCCACAGTCACATCAGTCTCTGTGCAGAGGAGCTTACACTCTAATGTCCCCCCCCACAGTCACATCAGTCTCTGTGCAGAGGAGCTTACACTCTAATGTCCCCCCCCACAGTCACATCAGTCTCTGTGCAGAGGAGCTTACACTCTAATGTCCCCCCCCACAGTCACATCAGTCTCTGTGCAGAGGAGCTTACACTCTAATGTCCCCCCCCACAGTCACATCAGTCTCTGTGCAGAGGAGCTTACACTCTAATGTCCCCCCCCACAGTCACATCAGTCTCTGTGCAGAGGAGCTTACACTCTAATGTCCCCCCCCACAGTCACATCAGTCTCTGTGCAGAGGAGCTTACACTCTAATGTCCCCCCCCACAGTCACATCAGTCTCTGTGCAGAGGAGCTTACACTCTAATGTCCCCCCCCACAGTCACATCAGTCTCTGTGCAGAGGAGCTTACACTCTAATGTCCCCCCCCACAGTCACATCAGTCTCTGTGCAGAGGAGCTTACACTCTAATGTCCCCCCCCACAGTCACATCAGTCTCTGTGCAGAGGAGCTTACACTCTAATGTCCCCCCCCACAGTCACATCAGTCTCTGTGCAGAGGAGCTTACACTCTAATGTCCCCCCCCACAGTCACATCAGTCTCTGTGCAGAGGAGCTTACACTCTAATGTCCCCCCCCACAGTCACATCAGTCTCTGTGCAGAGGAGCTTACACTCTAATGTCCCCCCCCACAGTCACATCAGTCTCTGTGCAGAGGAGCTTACACTCTAATGTCCCCCCCCACAGTCACATCAGTCTCTGTGCAGAGGAGCTTACACTCTAATGTCCCCCCCCACAGTCACATCAGTCTCTGTGCAGAGGAGCTTACACTCTAATGTCCCCCCCCACAGTCACATCAGTCTCTGTGCAGAGGAGCTTACACTCTAATGTCCCCCCCCACAGTCACATCAGTCTCTGTGCAGAGGAGCTTACACTCTAATGTCCCCCCCCACAGTCACATCAGTCTCTGTGCAGAGGAGCTTACACTCTAATGTCCCCCCCCACAGTCACATCAGTCTCTGTGCAGAGGAGCTTACACTCTAATGTCCCCCCCCACAGTCACATCAGTCTCTGTGCAGAGGAGCTTACACTCTAATGTCCCCCCCCACAGTCACATCAGTCTCTGTGCAGAGGAGCTTACACTCTAATGTCCCCCCCCACAGTCACATCAGTCTCTGTGCAGAGGAGCTTACACTCTAATGTCCCCCCCCACAGTCACATCAGTCTCTGTGCAGAGGAGCTTACACTCTAATGTCCCCCCCCACAGTCACATCAGTCTCTGTGCAGAGGAGCTTACACTCTAATGTCCCCCCCCACAGTCACATCAGTCTCTGTGCAGAGGAGCTTACACTCTAATGTCCCCCCCCACAGTCACATCAGTCTCTGTGCAGAGGAGCTTACACTCTAATGTCCCCCCCCACAGTCACATCAGTCTCTGTGCAGAGGAGCTTACACTCTAATGTCCCCCCCCACAGTCACATCAGTCTCTGTGCAGAGGAGCTTACACTCTAATGTCCCCCCCCACAGTCACATCAGTCTCTGTGCAGAGGAGCTTACACTCTAATGTCCCCCCCCACAGTCACATCAGTCTCTGTGCAGAGGAGCTTACACTCTAATGTCCCCCCCCACAGTCACATCAGTCTCTGTGCAGAGGAGCTTACACTCTAATGTCCCCCCCCACAGTCACATCAGTCTCTGTGCAGAGGAGCTTACACTCTAATGTCCCCTCCCCCCCAGTCACATCAGTCTCTGTACAGAGGAGCTTACACTCTAATGTCCCCTGGCTGTACCCAATACTCAGACAAAGCCTTGCATTCCTTTCAATGGATACTCGCTGTTCTGTGATTGGAGGAAGTGCCGATAAATGTTACAATGTTCCCCGAGTACTCACCCTCCATCATATTGTCTCCAGTCACTGCACAGAACAAGGTGACCCCATGTAGAAGGAAGATCGGTAAAAGTAGACGGACTTCCATCCCTGCAGGCTGAGCTCCGAGCAATGAAAGAAACAACAACTGATGATGGGAGATACTTGTCAGTTGAAGTTTTTCGGAATCAGATGAATTTCGATGATCATATCTCTGTTTCTGGTCAGATATAACTGGAATCTCTCCGAGTGTCACTCACTGTCAGATGATAAAACTGGCGCCCAATACACAGAAGATCTACAGCGTCTTCTAAAGGGCCTCTTAAAGCCCCAACTTTGCTCATTTTGGATAGGAGAGGGTTGAAGGGAATCTTTACCCCATCTTTGTAATCTGTGTCTCATTAGCGAGACTTCCCTTCACTTCCTGTCCTGCAGGCTCAACAGGAAGTGAGAGAATACTTTTCCACCAGTGTGAAGAAATCCTCTTAGTTGTCACACCAACGCGTGTCCCCATTGGGAGATTTCCTCGTCATTCCCATTCTTGTTTTGGAGGCAACCCAAAATTTGGGACTTACGGCTCAAAGGCTGTTACATCGCGTTGTTTCCCCCGTATCTTCAGAAACAAATCCCTTCTACTGTCGTGGTAACCAACCCGCTTCCCTATTTATAATGGTCCGGCCCTCTAGCAACTTCAGCGCCAAATTATAGCTAATCTGCCTACAAACGTCAGGTGGTCATAATAATCCGGCCACTCGGTGTATATATATATTAGGGCGATTAATCGTTACCCGATTAATCGTTAACATTTTTGATCGATTAAAATTATTTTGATCAATAATGAAAACACTCGCCTCTTCCGGGAGTCCCGTCGGAGATCCGGTGACGTCACGGACATCGACGTCACCGGACTCCTCCCCCCTTCCCCAAGTGGCTCCGTCGGCTAACTAAGGGAAGGGGGAGGAGTCAGGTGACGTCACCTGACTCCTCCCCTTCCCCAAGTGGCTCCGTCGGCTAACTAAGGGAAGGGGGAGGAGTCAGGTGACGTCACCTGACTCCTCCCCCTTCCCTTAGTTAGCCGACGGAGCCACTTGGGGAAGGGGAGGAGTCAGGTGACGTCACCTGACTCCTCCCCCTTCCCTTAGTTAGCCGACGGAGCCACTTGGGGAAGGGGAGGAGTCAGGTGACGTCACCTGACTCCTCCCCCTTCCCTTAGTTAGCCGACGGAGCCACTTGGGGAAGGGGAGGAGTCAGGTGACGTCACCTGACTCCTCCCCCTTCCCTTAGTTAGCCGACGGAGCCACTTGGGGAAGGGGGGAGGAGTCAGGTGACGTCGATGTCTGTGATGTCACCGGATCTCCGACGGGTGAGTTTGCCCAAGAAACTTGTTCTGCACGAGCGCCAAGGCATTGGCCTATACACATACAGCACAGCAATGACCTATACACATACAGCACAGCAATGAAGTCATAAAATGAACTAGGATCACACTCATCCAGCACGTTATTATTCTGAGTTGCCCCACTCAATATGGCCGCCGCTTGGGTGAGGAAACTCAGAATAACGTGCTGGATTAGTGTTATCCTAGTTCATTTTATGACTTCATTGCTGTGCTGTATGTGTGCAGGCCAATGTAGTTGGATCTGTATGTGCGTTATAATTAATCGAAATTAATCGATTAAAAAAAAATTGATTAATCGAACACGAAAATGTTAATCAGTATCAGCCCTAATATATATATATAATATAAATGGATATATTGTAACTATATACTACTACGTATAAGGCCCCGTTCACATTCAGCGACATACCTTCGCAGCGGCCGCGATAGCGCGACTTTCGGGGCGACGTTCCAGCGACGATCCAGCGACGGTAGCGCGACCTTCTCCGTCGGGCTCCATAGGAAAAAAGCAAAATCCGCCGAAAAAAGGGTCCGGTTGGAGCGACTTGCGACCGCGACGAGCGACGCGCGACATGGAGCTAAGACAGTTCCATTGACTATCATTAGCCGGCGACTTCTCGCGATATCGCGCGGCAAAAATGCGCGATATCGCGGCGGAAATTGCGCGATAAGTCGCTACATGTGAACGGGGCCTTAAGCCTTAAGCCCCGTTCACATTGAGCGAAATTACCGCGCGATATCGCGCTCCAATGCATTTCAATGGGGCAAAGGGTCCTGCTGTCGCGGGTCGTGTGTCGCTACAGCAGGACCCTTTTTGGAGCGGATTTAGCCGCGATTCAAGCTTGCTCAATGCAAGCTTGAACGCGATATCGCGCAGCAAATCTCGCGATATCGCGCAATATGCAAATCGCGCTAAAAACGCGTGATTTGCATATCGCGCAGTGGGAACGGGGCCTAAGGCCCCATTCACACTGAGCGATTTATAGAGCGATTTTTGCAGCGATATCGCTCATATTTCCGTGCTATATCGCTCTATGTAGCTTCACCAATACACGTCGCTCAATGTCGCTCAATGTCGCTCAATGTCGCTCAAAGTCGCTCAATGTCGCTCAATGTCGCTCAAAGTCGCGCGATTTCCATGTCGCTCAGTGTGAATGGGGTCTAAGGCCCCATTCACACTGAGCGATTTATCGAGCGATTTTTGCAGCGATATCGCTCTATGTAGCTTCTCCAATCCATTTCAATGGAGCTGTTCACATCTCGTCGCTCAATATCGCTTGTAGCTCGTCGCTGGTAGCTTGTCGCTCCTACATGACCCTTTTTTCGAGCGATTTCGAGCGATATTGCTCCTGATTGCATACAGCCCAATAGGAAAAAGTTGCGCGATGTCGCGCGACACGTCGCTCAATGTCGCTCAATATCGCTCGTCGCGCGACATCGCTCAAAATCGCGCGATTTTCATGTCGCTCAGTGTGAATGGGGCTTAAGCATTACGTCTTTCTAATTCCTCACTATGACCACTAGGTGTCACTGTTTGCCGATGGAATCTTCAATGTGCATTTTGGTAACAAAGTTTTTTTTATTCTTCTCATTATAAAACATACGTTTAATAAATGAAATTGTGTAAACTTCCTTCAGACACTGCGATTATCACTTTTATCTTCGATCTTTCTTCTACGCCGCCCTGTTGCACATAATTCCACCCTTCAAGCCAAAGGTTACACCCATCTTTAGAGTTCCCGGGTTTAGATATACACTGTAAGCAATACGGCATGCACCCGTTGCATATTTACCAAAGCAGTATACGGAGAGCTGCTCGGCGGTCACCCTACTGACTAAGAGGCTTTCACGTCACCGGCAGGACCTGCGCCGATCGGAGTTGGACTTGTGTCGATGTGCTTTGTGAAATTGAATCACGGCATTTAGGAAGGGCATCTTCAATAAGTAAGTTTACAAACTGCTAAGTGGATATGGTGGGTGGGATAGAGCTTATAAAAATTCAATATAGAAATTCAGATTTATTTTTGTTTTTTAAAGGAGAACTATGAGGGGGGGGAGGGGGGTGCTTTTCACTCACCTCATAGTTCTAGCCTACCTGTGGCAATGAGACACTGGAATATACAGGTTCTTCTGTCCCACGCCAGAATACATCGCACAGACAGGATCCACAGCACACTTACACACCTTGCGGGGTTTTGTTAAAGCTTTATTAAACAAACAATGTACTAATTTTAAAAAATGCAGAAACACGAAAAACAATAGCAAATAAATGGGCATATATTGTAATCACTTTAGATTCACTGGCCAGAGGTGCGTTATTTGGTTAGCTTGTGTTGGGACCCAATTTGCTGGTTGGTTGCACAGTTAAAGAGAACTATGAGGGGGAGGGGCTTTTCACTCACCTCATAGTTCTAGCCGACCTGTGACAATGAGACTGTCACAGGTCGGCTCAGTAGATCGGGAGGTGC
>NW_017308252.1:214686-221539 GCF_000935625.1 Nanorana parkeri | reverse complement strand
GGGGGCGGGTACAGCTGGCTCTGCCTCTAGATAGGCAGAGCCAGCTGTCACTCACGCAGCTGGGCGGATCCCGTCAGCTAAGTCGTGATCCGCTCCGGCTGCGGCGTCTCAGTATACCGCGAGCTGTAGCTCCCTATATACTGAGCTTAGGGTGACGGGAGGACGCTAGTTTGTGTCCTCCCTTTACCCTAAGGAGAACTATGGGGAAAAACACTGACCCCATAGTTCTCCTTTAACCACAGAGACCCTTTAAAGTGACACTAAACTCCGGAGTGAAATCTTAAAAATCCATTCAGGTCCCTTAACTATGAGCAACAATGTATCTTATTTGTGTGTCACTCGGCTGTAGATCCCCCAATCATCTCTGACACTGTCCTTCCTTCTGGAGGGGGGCTACGTCTGTTCCCCATGGTCCCTGTGTGTGTTGTAAAGTAGTCACCGCTCCAAGCTCCCCCCCCGGGTGGTATCCAATCTCACGTTTAGTTTACTAATTTGTAATGAGATTGTAGTCCATCCCGGGAGCGATTTTGGAGTGGTAACTACTTTAAAACACACACAGGGACCATGGGGAGCAGACGTAGCCCCGCCCCTCCAGAAGGAAGGACAGTGTCAGAGATGATTGGAGGATCTACAGCCGAGCGATACACAAATAAGATACATTGTTGTTCATAGTTAAGGGACCTGAATGTATTTTTAAGATTTATCTCCGGAGTTTAGTGTCACTTTAAGGTTTCTATTCATTTCATACTTCTCCGTGAATTTCTGCTTTGGGTGATGAGTCAGTCATGGTCACCTGACTTATTAGGGAGTGAGAGAGGCATCCAAAAAGCTGGAGGAGAGAGATAAAAGCCAAAGCAATAAATAAAATACCTTTTTGTGGTACAGCCGCCGGCTGGCCGTGAGATAACGAGACCATCGTCCACCAGTACAGCCTAGGAAATTCTTCTCATAGCTATGTGAGGTGTTTCCTCCTGTACTGGGGTTTTGATATTAACCCATTTATTTCATAATTAAATGAATCAGAATGGACACAATTATTATTATTATTATTATGTTAGTAAAAGTTTTAGTCTTGTAGAGCATTTCACAGATAAGATGAATCCTCTTCTTTGATATTAGCAACGTATTGAAGAGAATAAGTAAACTGATAAGCCCCGCATTTATATCATGCACAATGAACAGTGCCCTGACTTTTAGTGGGATATTCCATGAAGCTCTCTACGCACTGTTGTTGTGCCAATCTGAAGGCCGCATGGAGTTTGGAGGTCTGTAGCTATTGACTCTGCAGACAGTTGGCGACTTCTGCGCACTGTGCCCCTGCTCTGTCATGTGACGTGGCCTACCACTTCCTGGCTGAGTTGCTGTTGTTCCCGGTTGCTTCCACTTTGTTATAATACCAGTAACAGGTGACCGCGGAATATTTAGTAGCCGGGAAATGTCACGGAACACCTGAATCCAATGATTTGGCGGGGTGTCCCAATACTTTTGTCAATATAGTGTATATATACATATAATACATAGATAATGAGTTGTATGAATGAGCAACATGTGGAACATTTAGCTTTGTAGTTCGAGTTAACTAGAGCTCATGTAGGACATTTAAACTTCTAGATTGTAAGCCCTCAGGGGCAGGGCCCTCCTTACCATTTTGTATTGATTTGTATTGTAACTGTAATGTCCTCCTTATATTGTAAAGCGCTGTGCAAACTGTTGGCGCTATAGAATTCCTGTGTAATAATAAAGGAGGTAACTAGAGTTCATGTAGAACGTTTAGGGCTTACAGGTGGAGGTAATAAAGATTCAAAGACAGAAAGTCATAAACAAGTCTTCTGACCAGGTTCAATGCCAAGACTGTCCTCTAACCTTGATGTGAGGGAGTCTTATCAAGACAAGAAGACTCGTGTAATGTTCTTGGCATGATCGAATATGAGCACAGGGTGGGATTATTCTCTTATTTTTTTTCTAGTTAGTTCAAGGTAACATGTATGGTTCTATTGATCAATTCCCTATGAAAAGAAGCCAGCGAGCCCATATTATTTGGACGTGTCTGAATTGCTGCTTGTTCCCAGCCGACCATATAAACCTACTTCTTGAAGATCTGCCTGGTGTTGATCCTCTGTTTTTTCTGCTTCACTTGGCACCCCAGATGGCACAGCGTACCTCAACTCCTGTCTTGCCTAACTCCATGCTGGTAGAGCACTGAGCTCAACACAAAGTATGCACAATATATATATAGGTAAGCAGACACCTCTTTAACTGAAGGAGGGGTAATTGGTAGACTTGTGCGCCGTCAAAAAATTTGTTTCGTTTCGGAATATCCGTTATTTCGTATTTCATAATTAGTGTCCAAAACTCAATTCGGATTCGTACGAAATACGAATTTTCGTTAGTTTCGGCACATTACGAACATTCGTTATGATGAAGTCAAAAAGCAAAAATACCTTTGTTAATATTGGAGTCGATGGTAGTTGTTTTTTTTTATCCGAAATACGAAATTCCGTTAACGGATTTCAGATCCGAATTTCGGATTTCGGATTAAAAAAACAAAGCTACCATCAACTCCAATATTAACAAAGGTATTTTGCTTTTTGAACTTCAATATAACGAATGTTCATAACGGAACGAAAATTTGTTAACAGAATTTCGTATTTCCTGCCTGTGTATTGTAATGCAACCCTCAGCAGCAGAAGAGAAAACCTCTGATTGGTCAACCAAACGAAATACGAATTCCGTTAATGAATTTCGGATCCGAATTTCGGATTTCGGATTAAAAAAACAAACTACCATCAACTCCAATATTAACAAAGGTATTTTGCTTTTTGAACTTCAATATAACGAATGTTCATAACGGAACGAAAATTTGTTAACAGAATTTCGTATTTCCTGCCTGTGTATTGTAAGTAATGCAACCCTCAGCAGCAGCGGGTCCGTATTTCGTATTAAAAAAAAAAATCTTGTCATGTTGTTCAACCTCATTTACAGGGGTAATGTTAGTTCCCGTTTCAAAGAAATTCGGATCCGAAATGGAATTTCGTATTTCGGATATAATTCGAAAACTGCAATTTGGATTTCGGATGCTTCCGAATTTACGAACTTCAGGAAAATTCATACGAATTTCGATTCGTAACAAAACGAATCGCACATGTCTAGTAATTGGTTGATTGTTGGGGTAACGCTGCCCACCAGGCAGGCCTTCATGATAACCCAAATAGCAGGGAACAATACCAGAAGGAGAGTCCAGGCTGATGTACAAGATAGGATGATCCAAAACGCGTTGTCAGAGTACAGTCCGGGTCGAGGCAGGCAGCGAGTATCATAAACGGTGAGGCAAGCCAGGGGTCGATAACCAGGAGATTTAAATAGCAGGGAAGGGAGACAGGAAACAGGAAATGAGGCATTGTAGCTGCTTTGGGAATGGCAGAATAACTCAGCAACAAGTCTTGGCTCTGGCTGGAATTTAAACCCAGCAGGGGCCAGCGACGCCCCCGTTGTCTGGGAAACAAGGAGGCCACAGGTCCCTGGCAACCAATGGGATGGCTAGGAGAGGAGTCCTCGCAAGGCCCTCCCTGGCAATGACCATCACCCGAAGCGACCAAGAATCCACGGCAGAAAGACCCTACAATCTCCGCCGTACCCGCCGGACCCCAGGTAAGAGGGCACCCCTGGTACCACGACGCCCATTCAGGGATCAGATCCCTCTTATTCAGGAACCAGACCCTCCCATTCAGGAACCAGACCCTCCCATTCAGGGATCAGACCCTCCCATTCAGGGATCAGATCCCTCTTATTCAGGAACCAGACCCTCCCATTCAGGGATCAGACCCTCCCATTCAGGAACCAGACCCTCCCATTCAGGAACCAGACCCTCCCATTCAGGGATCAGACCCTCCCATTCAGGGATCAGACCCTCCCATTCAGGAACCAGACCCTCCCATTCAGGAACCAGACCCTCCCATTCAGGGATCAGATCCCTCTTATTCAGGAACCTGACTTTACCATTCAGGCATCAGGCCCTCGCATTCAGGGATCAGACCCTCCCATTCAGGGATCAGACCCTCTTATTCAGGGACCAGACCCTCCCATTGAGGGATCAGTATGGAGAGGACAGGCTGGAACACACAGCTTTTTCTTCAGAACAGAAACAGGTAGGAAACTGCAACAAAGTTTGTTATAATCCTTGTGAAGTACACAGATCACCGGAGAGGACCGATTCCTTCTCAACTAAAGTAGAACTAGTCTTTACGATCATGTTGTTGAGACATTCCTGATCAGCGTGCAGGCAAGGTCTGATGGAAACGTTGTGTCGCATAGTGTTTAGGGAAGGAGACTCGGGCGTCCATGGTGTTGCTGGGCTTGACTCCCCGAGCACTGCTGTCCGTAAGTTCTGACCTGTCATCATCCATCGTCCTGCAAGTGTACGCAATCCGGAATAATTGTCTGCAAACATCAAAAATTATTCCCCGAGACGGAGTCCCGGCTTATATCTCAGATAGAAAACAGTTCATAGAAGTGCACAAATGTGACCGCATTCCATTGTAATCCTTGTAGCCTGTGAGGGAGTTTGTCTTGAATATTTTCCCTGTTTCATGTCTGCCTGGTCTTGAGCGGGTCCCTGCAGGCCGAAGAGCTGCTGGTCTTCAGGGATTTTTGCCTCCAGAAGAAAAAGGCGTGCCGCTATTTCAGCTACAGCATCCAAACGTTGAGGGAGATGTGCCTGAGGCCCAGTGTGAACGCGAGCCATAGTGAAAGTGAAAGTCAATTGTCCATCATGTAATACTCTATTCTTGGTACAGTACAGCTGAGGCTGAGTCTTTTGGCCGTGAGCCCAGCTGAGAATGTTAACCGTTGGGAAATGTCCTGCTCCGAGCTGTCTATCTTCCGTCGCTGTCTCTGGTGTGAGTGAGCTCTGCCGGATGAAGCGCCCTATCTCCCGTGGCCTTATTGACTAGGTAGGATCTTTGAAGTTTCTTTATCGGGGGGGAATGGGCAGGTCAGGGATCGGGTTCTAGGACTCAAGGGATCACAACGTGTGGTGGGGCCCTAGCTTATTGCCAAGGGGGATGGTCTGAGTAAAAACAGAACCCGTCAAAACCTTTGTATGAGCTTCGGAGTTCTGTTATCATACGGTCCCTCTCTATTCCGCAGCAGTCTCCTTAAACCGCTGATAGCTGGATGACTTTTAAGGAACCAGAACTGTCCATAATCTCTCTATAATCTTTATATGAGTCCATGGACTCGGGGATCGGGTTCTCGGACTCAAGGGATCACAACGTGTGGTGGGGCCCTAGCTTATTGCCAAGGGGGATGGTCTGAGTAAAAACAGAACCCGTCAAAACCTTGGTATGAGCTTCGGAGTTCTGTTATCATACGGTCCCTCTCTATTCCGCAGCAGTCTCCTTAAACCGCTGATAGCTGGATGACTTTTAAGGAACCAGAACTGTCCATAATCTCTCTATAATCTTTATATGAGTCCATGGACTCGGGGATCGGGTTCTCGGACTCAAGGGATCACAACGTGTGGTGGGGCCCTAGCTTATTGCCAAGGGGGATGGTCTGAGTAAAAACAGAACCCGTCAAAACCTTGGTATGAGCTTCGGAGTTCTGTTATCATACGGTCCCTCTCTATTCCGCAGCAGTCTCCTTAAACTGGTGATAGCCGGAAGACTTTTAAGGAACCAGAACTGTCCATAATTTCTCTATGATCTTTATATGAGTCCATGGACTCGGGGATCGGGTCCTCGGACTCAAGGGATCACAACGTGTGGTGGGGCCCTAGCCTATTGCCAAGGGTGATGGTCTGTGTGAAAGCAGTACCCATCGGAACCTTAGTATGAGCTTCGGAGTTCTGTTATCATACTGTCTCCTCTCTATTCCACAGCAGTCTCCTTAAACTGCTGGTAGCCGGAAGACTTTTAAGGAACCAGAACTGTCCATAATTTCTCCATAATCTTTCTTTGAGTCCAAGGAACCAGGGATCGGGTCCTCGGACTCAAGGGATCACAACGTGTGGTGGGGCCCTAGCTTATTGCCAAGGGGGATGGTCTGTGTGAAAACAGTACCCATCGGAAACCTTAGTATGAGCTACGGAGTTCTGTTATCATACGGTCCCCTCTCTATTCCACAGCAGTCTCCTTAAAGGGTTATTAAACCCTCACGTATTTTTGCATATATATATATATATATACACTTACCTGTGTCTTCGCCGCGCGCTCCCGGTCCGAACATCTGAAGAGTCTCAGGCGGCCGCAAAGGATCTTGGTGGGCGGGCGCATGCGCACTTCAGATGTGAGACGAGGAGAGACACAAGGCAAGTCTATGGAGCAGCGTGCACCCGCACACACACCGTGGGGCAGCAGAGAAGAGGAGGACGCAGGAGTCAGCGCCGGATCGGAGACCCGCACCCCGCGCTGGAGGGACAGCTGAAAAGGACAGGAAAGAAGACGATGATCGGATCAAGAGACATGATTTAAGGTAAGTCCCTACAGCAGGATTTGGAAGAGGAGAAAAAAAGTTTGACTTTAATGTCACTCTAAACTGCTGATAGCCGGAAGGCTTTTAAGGAACCAGAACTTTCCAGAATCTCTCTATAATCTTTATATTCTCGCACAAATATTTCCCTCTGAGGCTAAACTTATGCAGCTGCAAGTTGTGAAACTCTACAAAGTCTTCCTAATCAGCGCAATGGGGACACATATGTGTAACATATTATTGATGCCAGTAAATATTTTGGTTTGGTTTACCTGGGCAGTGGCGGACCTAATAACCAAAGGGCCCTGGTGCAAGATTTTATCTTGGGTCCCCCTCCCAAGACGGGGGGGGTGGGAGCGGATCACACTGGCCTCCATCCCCCCCC